>NC_090348.1:11095322-11395322 GCF_035084215.1 Heptranchias perlo
TTCTTTCAGCGCTACACGGCCTCTTTAACACTCAAAATGGCGTCTTGGATGCGCATGCGCGTTTCCAGCGTAACGTGCGCTGGACACCATCTTGGTATAGGCGTTAGCGCAGGCGCAGATAACGAACGCTGGAATCATGTAAAGTAGGGAGAAAATGGCTTCAATTAGTGTGCAACACTCATTTAATGTGATAGACACCATTTTGGGACTTAACGCACAGTCTTAACCCTGACTATCTGAACATGTCTCAGTGTGCCTGGAGGACCTCCCACCAGCGCTATGCAGGATTTACAAGTTAGCGGCTGGATTATTGCTTCTGGCTGCAGAGACATTTGTAACTGTTTTTGGAGGTTTCCTAGACTTCAATACTAGGACGCAGGGACATAGCCTAACATTTAGAGCCAGGATGTGCAAGAGTGAAGTTAGGAAATGTTTCTACATGCAAAGGGTGGGAGAAGTTTGGAACGCTCTTCTGCAGACAGCAATTGATGCTAGCTCACTTGTGAATGTTAAATCTGAGATTGATAGATTTTTTGTGAACCAAGGGTGTTAAGGGATATGGGGCTAAGGCCGGTATATGGAGTTAGGTCACATTGAATGGTGGAACAGGCTCGAGGGGCTAAAGGCCACTGGCACTTGCTGCCTTCTAATATGCACCACCTTCTCCTGCAAGAAAGTGGGACGTGTGTCTGGGTGATGTGCCTGTCATGGTTGAATAGCTGCCAGTGTGTGGGGCCTGTGAGTTGTGGGTGGGCAGCTTGAAACAGTGGTAATGTGTAAGGGTGAGATGAAGCATCTGGTTGGAAGAGTTCAGTACTGATGGAAAGAGTGAGTTTGTTGTATGTGGGGGATGGATGGTGTAGTGCGTGGTGCAGTTGGAAGGAGATGCCACCTGACAGTTGACCTCACTCACCTTGACCACTCATGTCAAAGCATTGAACTTCTTCCTGCACTGCATCCATGTTCATGGTGCTGTGTGCCTGGCATTGACTTCGGCCCCCGCTGCCTCTTAGATATATGTCTGGAGGGCCTCTTGTCCCCCCCACCAAACGGATATCGGATGTCCCTCCTTCTGTCCACCTCTTGCACCAAGGTCTGTAATGCATCAGCAGAAAACCTTGGTGCATGCACTCTCGCAGGCCTGGTACCAACTCAGATCGGCAGACCGTTCAGACTCTGTGCCGACAGTAGACTGTTATTTTCAACAAATAACAGGTACCAGCTACCTTTAAGAGATTTCTAAGAAACATCCTCCCTTTAAGAGATTGGGCTCCCCCTGATGGTGGAAAGTGCGAATTGCATTGATTCCTCATGTGAGGCCTGGAATGGAATGCTGATTGCAGGTGAGTCCTCCAGCCGGCCGAAACTCGCGTCCTGCCTGCGCAGGGGTCATTGGGCATGGGGTAATAGCACATCACGCTACCCGGGCCCAAAAATGGCCCTTATCCAATTTTCTCCCCCCCCCACCATCTTTAGAATGAGGCTCTCAGTCATAGTTCCACCTTAAAAGACCATGAGATTTTGGCTCTTTACTCTTTCACATTACATTTTATGTCATGTTGTGAAGAGATTTTGTAGTGCAAACAGCACGATCAGATAAAATATACCCAGTGCATTCCTCCTTTTTTTAGCAACAGGATAGGGGTTATTAATATTCTGTTGCTGAGAAAGGCATGGAGTAATAAAATGAATACACTTCTGGGGAGTATGAAGAGTCATTGACATTTTGTTCTGTTTAAGAGTCCTTTTTCAGTGGTTTGGCTCATTGGCCTTGTTAAATTTACTAATTTAAAATGGTGTCACTGACCACTGACACTACACTACCACTGACTATTTTACAGACAGGTTTTGTCACAAACAGATCATTCCCTGTGGCACATTAATCACTCTGTCCTCAAAATTGGCAGTGAGGGATTGGAATAGCACAGGATCATTCCCAGCCAGGGCTGGGTGATAAACCTGACAGAACATGACAACATGCAAAAAAAAAACAAGTGTATAAATCATCAACCACATTTGCAAAGGGCCCCACAACCAATTACACTTATCTGCAATACGTTCTTCCTGTGTCTTGTTAAAAATGACTTGACATCAACACTAATGTAGATGCTAAAGACAATTATAAATCATGACTAGCATCTTTTCTACTGAACGAAATGGCAAAAACAAAGGATCTTCCAGTTGAATCTGATGTGGTTTGCATATATGACATGTGTAATTACAAAGAGCAATTATAAGCTTACTACTAATTGTTACTACTTGCTTGTTTACCAATTCTTTCACTCTGTGACATTGAATTAAAACCTCTTCATTATTCACTCAAGGATTGCCAATATTCCTCTTAATTACATTAATGATCGTGTCGCATCAAAGATTTCTAATTGGACTCCCCCAGTGGCCTAGCAGGTAATGGCACCGACTGGTGCATCATTAAACCATACGGATCGGAACCGTGCAAGGCGGGACAGCAACTGGAACACTATAGTTGGCTTCAGCATGCCTGGGCTGGGGAATGGTTTAAAAAAAAGGTAAGAGTTTCTGCTTTGACTTGGTATCCAGTGACTCATGCTAGAAAGTGGGGGGAGGGCGTGGTGTGCAAGAACTGCTCTGATTGCTATGCGAGTGCAATAAAAAAAATACTTGTTTACCATGTCATGACCTATGGTGACCAGACCTATTGCGAGGGTAGGATTGATCTCACCTGCACATATGCCAACCTATAAAACTAGTAAAAGCTGCCCAACACCTTCAAAAAGGTTGGCAATCCCCAGAACGCTGACAACTTGAGAATGGCCCCGGCAAGTAAATACAAATAGTTAGTGGTAGGTATAAATAACCATTTTTCACTTGTATTGGAGGAAAGCAAAAATACATGGAAGCTTGAAGGATACATCCAATTATTAGAAACATTGAGACAAGAGTCCGCCATTTGGCCCATCTTGTCTGCAAAGCTAACTCGACCACCCTGCTCTCTCCACATAGCCCTGTATCTTCCTCTGCTTCAAATATGGATCCAATTTTCCCTCCAAAGACGCAATTGTTTCTCCCTCAACCATTCCCTGTGACAAAGCATTCCACGCTCCAACAACCTGCTCTGTAAAGAAACTTCTCCTAACATCCCTCCTCGCTCTCAAGTAACAATTTTAAAGTGATGATTCCACCAGAATCACTATGGTCCAGACCTCATTATAACTTTGATCCAGACATGGATGCAAAAACCGAATGAGAGAGGAGATGAGACAGTAACTGCTGTAGACATCAAAAAAGTATTTGATCACATATGGCAATGAGGAGCCCCAGCAAAACTGAGGGCAGTGGGGGGGAGGGAGAGTGGTCAAAGGTAAACCTTTCCTGCAGCTAGAGTCATACCTGACACAAAGGAAGATGGTTGTGGTTACTGGAGGCCAGTCATTGCAACCCCAGATGCTGCAGGCATTCCTCAGGGAAGCTTCATTGGCCGAAACACCTTCACCTTCCCTGTCCATAGGCAAGAGTGGAGCTACAACTCCCATGATAATGAAGCAACCTATGCCAGCCTACAGCAGGACCTGGATAACATCCAGACTTGGGCTGACAAGTCAAAAGTAACATTCATGCCACTTAAGTGCCAGGTGATGACCATCTCCAACATGAAAAGCCCTAACAACTTACCAGTGTAGATGAAAACATAAAATTACAAAGCGATATTGATAGATTAGGTGAATGGGCAAAACTGTGGCAAATGGAATTCAATGTAGACAAATGTGAGGTCATCCACTTTGGATCAAAAAAGGATAGAACAGGGTACTTTCTAAATGGTAAAAAGTTAAAAACAGTGGATGTCCAAAGGGACTTAGGGGTTCAGGTACATAAATCATTGAAGGGTCATGAACAGGTGCAGAAAATAATCAAGGCGGCTATTGGAATGCTGGCCTTTATATCTAGAGGACTAGAGTACAAGGGGGCAGAAGTTATGCTGCAGCTATACAAAACCCTGGTTAGACCGCATCTGGAGTACTGTGAGCAGTTCTGGGCACCGCACCTTCGGAAGGACATATTGGCCTTGGAGGCAGTGCAGCGTAGGTTGACTAGAATGATACCCGGACTTCAAGGGTTAAGTTACGAGGAGAGATTACACAAATTGGGGTTGTATTCTCTGGAGTTTCAAAGGTTAAGGGGTGATCTGATCGAAGTCTTTCAGATATTAAGGGGAACGGATAGGGTGGATAGAGAGAAACTATTTCCGCTGGTTGGGGATTCTAGGAGTAGGGGGCACAGTCTAAACATTAGAGCCAGACCTTTCAGGAGTGAGATTAGAAAACATTTCTACACACAAAGGGTGGTAGAAGTTTGGAACTCTCTTCCGCAAACGGCAATTGATACTAGCTCAATTGCTAAATTTAAATCTGAGATAGATAGCTTTTTGACAACCAAAGGTATTAAGGGATATGGGCCAAAGGCAGGTATATGGAGTTAGATGACAGATCAGCCATGATCTTATCAAATGGCGGAGCAGGCATGAGGGGCTGAATGGCCTACTCCTGATCTTATGTTCCTATGTTACCCACACATATACCAAGTCCTCCACCATTAACCTCTTAGGAGTTATTGGTGACCAGATGATTAACTGGACCAGCAATACAAATGCTGGTTACACGAGCAGAGCATAGCAGACTTTGTACTCCAATAAGTGGCTTAGCTCTTGACCCCTCAAAGCCTCTCTACCATCTTCTAAGCTCGTCAGGAATGTGATGGAATACTCAACGCTCACCTGGATGTGTGCAGCTGTAACAACACTCAAGAAGCTCACCATCTAGGACAGAGCAGTTTGCTTGATCAGCACCCCTGCCAGAGGACTGAAAATCCACCCCCTTTATCACCGGTGCACTGTGACTGCAGTATGGACGATTTAGATGGTGCACTGCAGCAACTCGCCATAGTTACTTTGACACCACTTTCCTGCCCCTGGGAAGGGCAAGAGCAGTGTCATGGGAACACCATCACCTCCATCTTGGAGATATAACCTTGTTCCTTCATTGTCACTGGGTCAATATCCTGGAATTCCCTAACATCACCACAAAGACTGCAACGGTTCAAGAAGGCTCACCAACACCTTCTCAGAGAAACTAGGGATGGGCAATAAATGCAGCCTTGCCATGTCACCCAATTCTAGAGACCAAAATTTTAAAAAAATTACCCCCTTCACTGAGTCCCCAACCAGACACAATCATCTTTACCTAGTCATTATCAAAATCTTTCATTATTTTAAAAACCTCCATTAAATTTCCTCTTAGCCTTTTGTGTTCCAGCAGAAAAAGTCACAGTATCTCCCATCTCTCCTCATTTTATTAGTCGCCCACCCCTGGCTATATCCTCGTGACTCTATGCTTTCTATGGTTTTAATGTCTTTTCTATAATGGGGCACCAAAAACTGCACACAGTACTCTAACTATGGCCTAATCACCATTACTTACTTACTCTTGTGCTCTATGCCCCATTTATAAAACCAAAAATGCTGTTGCCCTTCATGGCTTTATTTACCTGCAGCTGTACTTTCAGGGAATTATGTATTTGAATCCCAGGTGTCTCTGTTCATCCACAACCTTCAGCATCTTTCTATTGAGTGTTTACTCTCATTCCTCATTTTTCCTCCCAAAATGTATTACCCCACACTTAACCACGTTAAATTGCATCTGTCATTTGTCTGCCAATTCCACTAATCGATTTAGGTTTTCGTGAAGTCTATTAGTCATTTTCGCTGTTTGCCAAACTCCCCATGATTGCGTTGGCAGCAAATTGAGATTATGTTCCCTATACTCACGTCCAAATCATCCATTTATACCAAGAATGAAAGTAGACCCAGCACTGACCCCCAGGGTACACCAACTCCAACCCTTCTTTAGTCCGAGCAACACTCATTTATCCTAACTCTATTTGCTGTTTGTCACTTAACTCTATCCATATTGCTAAATTTCATCTCATACCGCACTCTGGATTTTCAAACAAACAGACATTTTATCAAAGCCTTCTCCTTGAACTGCTGCAATCTTTGTGGTGATGGTAGGAAATTCCAAGATATTGACCCAGTGACGATGAAGGAACAGGGATACATGTTCAAGTTGGAGATGATGGTGTTCCCATGACACTGCTCTAATATGTCCACTTCTTCAAAAAGCTTCATCAATTGTGTTAAACATGACTTACTTTTAATGAATCCATGCCAACTATCCTTAATTAGCCCCTGCATTTCTAAATGCTTACAAATTTTGATTCTAATAGTGTGCCCACAGTTGACAGTAGACTAACTGTTCTGTCGTTACCCGGTTTATCCCTCTCTTCCTCTGAAGAGGCGTTACATTGAAATTTCCAAATAAAGTCATTGTGAATTGAAAGTAATAAAACAAGATAGATCTGAATGTGGGCGTGGGGGTCGAGGCATGTTTTCCCAGAAAAGTTAGAATTTTTACATTCAAAGTGAGGCATTCTGGTTCATTTTAAGCACTTTCATATTTCACAATTAACAGAATTTGAATCTTAAAAAATAACCAAGTGACATTTGGATTTTCAGCAGATCATCACTTACTCAAAAAAAATTACCTCAGTTACTCTCCCAAGTTCAACTCCCAACTGCCCCAATTGATAAAGGCAGAGAAGCAGCACCTCAACCACCTCCCACTCTTTTACAGAGACACTGTCTTCTCCAACTCCCCTAGTTTCTAAGGGCAGTCATCTTCCTTGTCAATTCAACCTGGCATTCTTCTCCCTCTCCAACCCAGTTAAGTCGGTCCTCTTCTTCTACTTACCCCACTCCCCCCTCATTCAAGCTGGTATATTTTCCTCCCCCCTCAGAATTCATGCTGGGACTCTTCCTTCCCCTCCCCAGTCAACGCTGACACATTCCCTCCACACACTGTTATTTGGTGAACAGATTTCTACCTTGCGGAGGCTGAACGCTAAATCTCTGACACCTCCTCCTACCTCACTTCCTCCAAAAAAGGTATTACTATGGGAACCCGTATGGGTCCTAGCTATGCCTGCCTTTTTGTGGGATTCGTGGAACATTCCTTGTTCCAGTCCTATTCAAGTCCCCTCCCTCACCTCTTTTTCAGGTACATTGATGACTGTATCGGTGCCATTTCCTGCTCTCGCCCCGAACTGGAAAATGTCATCAACTTTACTTCCAATTTCCACCCTTCCCACGCCTTCACCTGGTCCATCTCAGATTCTTCCCTTCCTTTCCTCGACTTCTCTATCTCCACTTCTGGGGATAGGCTGTCAACCAATATCTACTATAAGCTCAGCGACTCCCACAGCTACCTTGATTACACTTCCTCTCACCCCGCTTCCTGTAAGGACTCTAGTCCCTTCTCCCAGTCTTTCTGACTCCATCGCATCTGTTCCGACGATGCCACCTTTCACACCAGTGCATCCATACGAACATACGAATTAAGAGCAGGAGTAGGCCATTCGGCCCCTTGAGCCTGCTCTGCCATTTGATAAAATCATGGCTGATCTGATTGCGACCTCAATCCAATTTCCCGTCTACCTACTATAACCAGATGGAGTTTAATTTAGATAAATGTGAGGTGATGCATTTTGGTAGATCGAATCGGGCCAGGACCTACTCCGTTAATGGTAGGGCGTTGGGGAGAGTTATAGAACAAAGAGATCTAGGAGTACAGATTCATAGCTCCTTGAAAGTGGAGTCACAGGTGGATAGGGTGGTGAAGAAGGCATTCAGCATGCTTGGTTTCATTGGTCAGAACATTGAATGCAGGAGTTGGGATGTCTTGTTGAAGTTGTACAGGGCATTGGTGAGGCCACACTTGGAGTACTGTGTACAGTTCTGGTCACCCTATTATAGAAAGGATATTATTAAACTAGAAAGAGTGCAGAAAAGATTTACTAGGATGCTACCGGGACTTGATGGTTTGACTTACAGGGAGAGGTTAGACAGACTGGGACTTTATTCCCTGGAGAGTAGGAGGTTAAGGGGTGATCTTATAGAAGTCTATAAAATAATGAGGGGCATAGATAAGGTCGATAGTCAAAATCTTTTCCCAAAGGTAGGGGAGTCTATAACGAGGGGGCACAGATTTAAGGTGAGAGGGGAGAGATACAAAAGGATCCAGAGGGGCAATTTTTTCACTCAAAGGGTGGTGAGTGTCTGGAACGAGCTGCCAGAGGCAGTAGTAGAGGCGGGTACAATTTTGTCTTTTAAAAAGCATTTGGACAGTTACATGGGGAAGATGGGTATCGAGGGATATGGGCCAAGTGCAGGCAATTGGGACTAGCTTAGTGGTATAAACTGGGCGACATGGACATGTTGGGCCGAAGGGCCTGTTTCCATGTTGTAACTTCTATGATTCTATGATTCTATAACCTTTGACTCCCTTGATCATCAGGAATCTAACTCAGCCTTAAAAATATTCAATGACCCTGCCTCCACCGCTCTCTGGGGAAGGAAGTTCCACAGACTCACGACCCTCAGAGAAAAAATTTCTCCTCATCTCAGTCTTAAATGGGAGACCCCTTATTTTTAATCTGTGGCCCGTAGTTCTAGTCTCTCCCACAAGGGGAAACATCCCCTCAGCATCTGCCCTTTCAAGTCCCCTCAGGATCTTATATGTTTCAATAAGATCACCTCTCATTCTTCTAAACCTCAGTGTATACAGGCCCAACTTGTCCAACCTTTCCTCATAAAATAACCCCCTCAACCCAGGAATCAGTCGAGTGAACCTTCTCTGAACCTCATACCAGGTAGCATCCTAGTGACTCCGCACTGAACCATCCTCTATAGTATGGGCCCAAAACTAGATACTACTCCAACTGTGGTCTTACTAAGATTTTATAAAGATTCACCATTACACCATTTTATATTCTATACCTCTGGCCATAAAACCCAATATTCCATTAGGTTTTTTTTAACATTCATATCCACTTGAAGTGTTGTGCTTAATGTCTTATGAACCTGAAAGCCCAAATCTCTCTGCTATTCTACATCCTCTAGCCTCCCCCCATTCCAAGTATTATTATTATTTTTCCAAAACGTATTCCCTCTGGGTTACTGATACTGACTTCCACCATCTCATCAATATCCCCTTGCAGCTTCCTTTGGTCCTCAGAATTATTTACTGCCCTTCCCATTTTAGTATCATCTTCAAATTTGGACAACACTCCTTCCAGCCCTATATTCATCCCTTCATGTTTCCCTCATAGTGTCTGCCTTGGCTCAGTGGTAGCACCCTCATCTCGAGTGAGAAGGGTGTGGGTTCAAGTCCCACTCTAGGACATGAGCACATAATCTAGGGTGACATTTCAGTGTAGTACTGAGGGAATGCTACACTGTAGAAGGTCTTTCAGATGATACATTAAACAAAAGGCCCAATCAACCCTCTCAGGTGGATATAAAAGATATCATGGCACTATTCGAAGAGCAGGCTATTTCTCAGTATCCTGGCCAATATTCATCCCTCAATGAACATCACAGATTATCTGGTCATTTATCTCATTATTGTTTGTGGGAGCTCACTGCCACAAATTGGTTGCTGCGTTTTCTGCATTACAACAGTGGCTACATTTCAAAAGTACTTTATGTCCCGAAGATGTGGAAAGCCCCGCTATAAATGCAAATTGTATTTTCCACCTTCTTGCTCCCCTTCATTGGTATCTACTCCCCATCCATTCCCACCATCCTTTCTCCTCCCCTCCCCATCCATTCCCTCTCCTCCCCTCCCCATCCTTTCCCCTCCCCTCCCCATCCTTTCCCCTCCCCTCCCCATCCTTTCTCCTCCCCATCCTTTCTCCTCCCCTCCCCATCCTTTCCCCCCCATCACCACCATCTTTTCTCCTCCCCTCCTCATCCATTCCCCCCATCACCACCATCCTTTCTCCTCCCCTCCTCATCCATTCCCCCCATCACCACCACCATCTTTTCTCCTCCCCTCCTCATCCATTCCCCTCCATCACCACTGTCCTTTCTCCTCCCTTCGTCATCCATTCCCCCCTTCACCACTGTCCTTTCTCCTCCATTTCTACCATCCCCTTGTCATCTATTTTGCCCCCTCCCCTTCCCACCAGCCATTTATCCCCTACTCTTGCCATCCATTATCCTCCCTCCCCCCATTCTACGAACCTCCCCTTACCATCTGTTCTGCCCCCTCCCTTTTTCCATCCATTCTGCTCCTGTCCCCTTTGATTCCTCTACTCCTCTAGCCATTCATTTCCCTTTAGTCTGCTCAAGTTCGGTAGCTAATGCACTTGACAGGTCTTGTTCCTCCCCTCAGCGTGATCCCTGCCCTAATATCCAGGATTGCTGCCCCTCTATATCACTGTTCTTTTTAAAGAGTTTCTGCCTGTAGTATACAGGAGGTGGAAAATCCTGCCCATCAATGCTGAGCGCACACTGAGGGGAGGAGCAAGACCTGCCCAGTGCATTACCTACCAGACTGAGGAGGAGCAGGACAGAGTTTGAACGGAAAAGGGGCAGTGCTAATTTTTTTTTTTAAATCAACAAATGCCAACACACTGACTAGGCTCCCAAAACACTGACTGTTGGCATGTATCATCAGTTATTCTGTCAGGCTGATATGTGAAGAACGAGCACTTGAACAAGGTGCTGGAGGGCTGCCGATGGCCATGGACCCAGACCCAGGTCAGAGTCAGTATCTTCAGAGAGGAAAACCAGCATTAAATATACAAGTTCAGGTGCATATTTTTCACCTACGAGTACAGCTCTTTCTAGTTCATGAAGCAGAAAGGTTGGTTGGAAAGCAATAATTTTATTTTCCTCAAAAATCACTTGGAGCTGGTTGAGGCACCATTGATTACACTTGTCAACATAGTAAAACCACAGATAAAAATCACAGAACAGATTGGCAGTAAACCAGTACGAACCAGTCTCACTAGACAAGAGGGGACAAAAAAACTGCGCACACCTAAATTACAAGATGAAAATCTTTTGATTGTCTAAGCGATAGGTTTATTAGGTGCTCCAGAAGTCTCAAAGCCATATGTCCACACCACAATCGACTTAAACAATATTATTCAACAGCTCATCAAGGTGCAATACCCTGATCAACCGGGCTGTCAAAACAAAATCCTGATGTGCCATTTACCGGTTTTGTTTTTCATATTCTGAAATAGAAATGGAGTTATTTATACCTCAACTCAAATAGAATGTCAAGCTTTGTTTGGCATCTGTACAGATGTGCTGTGCTTGTACAGCAGGGCCAGTTACTTGAGTTCAACGTGAACGGAACTGTCTTAGTCTATAGGACAAAACGTCCTGGGCTTCTAGCTGTGGACAGCTCAATGTCCTTGTTCTGTTACATTCAATTGTGATTTCAATATATGCACCTCCAAACAAAAGCCCTAGAGAGGGAATGGGATTCACGCTGGCGGAATCCTAGGTAACGGTGACTTTAAGCCATTTTTCTCATAGGTGGTACTTGAAATTGAAACTAGGGCTTCGTAACCTCGTAGCTGTCCATTCCTTCCCTAGGGACTGCACCTCAACGTGGTGGGAAGGCTTGCATGCTCCTATGACCCCAAGAGCGATACTGGCTGGAGCATAACTCCTGTTAGGTGCAAGTTAGACAGGTCAAAAGAAGCCAGATTAAAGGCAGACCACCGGTCCTCCTAGTAGGGGTTTGAGAGTCAGGCTAATGCCATATCGATGTAAAAGTGTCTTGTGTTATCGAAATGACCCAGAGATAAAATGAGCTTGTTACAACTGTGGAAAACCATAATCTGCTGGATAAAAGGCAAGATGATAATCCGATTGGAATCAAATATCTTGCTCGAGACAGACAGCAGTGGAAGAAATGGGGTGCTTCGTGCCACAAGGCACAGGAGATTAACTAGATAATTAACTATTTATCTATTAGGGATGAGCAGCAATACAGAGTTGGGATCCAAAGTTATAAGACTGGAGGAAATTACAGCAATAGGAAGGTGCGAGGCCATGAAGAGATTTAAACACAAGGATGAGAATTTTAAATTGTAGGTGTCAGGGGACGATCTGCCAATGTAGGTGAGGATATACAGAGGTGATGGGTGAGTGGTCTTGATGCTAGATAGGATATGGACAGCACAGCGTTGGATGAGCTGAAGTTTATGGAGCATGAAGAAAGGAAAGCTGGCCAGGAGAGCAGTGGAATTGTCGAGGGTGGATGAATGTTTCAGCAGCAGATGGGCTGAGACAGGGTGGATGCGGGCAATGTTACAGAGGTGGTCTTTGTGATGAAGAGGATATGGTATTGTAAGCTCAGCTCAGGGCCAAATAGGGTGCCAAGGTTGCAAACAGTCTGATTTAACCAGAGACAGTGACCGAGGAGGTGGATGGAATCAGTGACAAGCATCCGAAAATGAGGTTTCAGTCTTCCCAAAGTTTAAATGGAGGAAATTGTTGCTCATCCAAGATTGGATGTTAAACAAGCAGTCCGACAACACAGAGGCTTTGGAGGGATTGAGAGAAGTGCTGAAGCGATAGAACAGAATGTCAACAACACAAATATGGAAGCTGATCCCATGCCTTCGGATGATGTTGCCAAGGAGTAGCATGTGGGTCAGGAAGAGGAAGGGGCTAATCCTTGGGGAAATTCAGAGGTAACAATGCAGGGACAGGAAGAGATGCCGTTGCAGGAGATGCTCTGACTTCAATTGGATAGGTAAGACTCGAGCTGGGCTGAGAATCCAGATTAACTAACTAGACTTATTTACAAAAATTAAACAAGTAGGACACCTAGAGAACAGTAGAAGCTGGTCTACAATGGCACCACTAAATGTCTGACCTTTTAAAACTACACTCTGCCCCTGACAGCAGTGAATATAGTTGGGGTTTCTTTATCAACAATCTGTAACACTCTCCTGCATTTAGTTTTGGATCTATCTCCCCCCCCCCCCCCCCCCCCCCGCCGGATCGCCCCGGTTCAGACTCTGTTTACGCTCTCTCTAATCTAAGGTCGGATGCTTAAATGTCCCATTCAACCTTAAACTCCCTTGAATACACAGTAAATTTTGGTTGACAGAAGAAGGTGCATCTCAATGGCTTAATGCACCATGGATATTCTCTCTCCACAGATGCTGCCTAATCTGTTGGGTGTTTCAAGCATTTCCTGTTTTATCTCCGCGAGTTCCACCTCCAGGTTGAGTGATGCCATTCACAGCACTCATAACAATGGGGTAGATTTTAGCTTCCAGCTCAGAAGAGCGTGTGTTTGTGGGGGGGGGGGGGCAGGGTGCAGTTTTCTGATGCGAAATCCGCAAGTTAAGTGGGCGGGTCGCGATCTGTGATCGTGACCTCAAGGCCCATCAATGGCACTTCCAGGTTTTGCGCCTGGCAGCCAGCCTGATTGACAGGCTGGCTGCTGTCAGTCAATAAGGCCTGGGATCAGAGGGAGAGAGGGAGGGATCAGAGGCCGGGGAGAAGATCGGGGGGAGGATGCAGGGAGGCTAAGAACAAAATCACTCCTGCCTTCCACCCCATCACAGACTTTTCCCTTTTGTCCTTTCCCTGGCTCCGTACTTGCTTAAAAAGTTAAAAGATCATCGACACGAAACATTAACTCTGTTTCTCTCCCCACAGATGCTGCCTGACTTGCTGAGCTTCTCCAGCATTTTCTGTTTTCATTTCAGATTTTCAGCATCTGCAGTATTTTGCTTTTGAATGAGTAGCTTATATACGTGTGAAAGGAACCCGATTCTCCAGAGGTGTATGGTAGTGATCTAAATACACTTTAAAAAACTTACTTTAAAAAGACATCTCCTGTTTTAATGTTCAGACTGACAACACTCCAGCTGTCTGAAATGCAATTTCTAGAAAATTTAGTTTGACAGCGGAGTCATTTGCATTGGATCTTAAGTAAAAATGGAAACCTATTTCTCTAATTGTACTGTCACCTTCAGCAGAATGATGACAAATGCATGACAAGATTGGAAGATCTGAAAGAGAACGGAACTAAAAAGAAATCTGCACGAGCAGTCAGCCCAAACATGGGAGACAATGTAGGTCACTCAATGCAACCCTACACCTGCAGTATAGCGAATTGAGTTGTGAATATTAAGCTTTTCAGCAAGTCAGCACAGAATTTGCTACAACCATTGAAGTTTAGTTGACATTACCGTGAATTTGTTCAAAATCTGTCATGCACTACCAGCTACATTTTCACTGTTTGCTTGCTATTTATAATGAAATCAGAAACCCATATGTAAAGAATGCATTCATAATTTTACTGTAAGTGGGGACAATTGAAACATTCTCCCATAATAGTCACAAACTACCATGCTTTAATGAATATCTGCCTGGATGGGAAGCCTTTGTGCAATTAACTAGTCAACAAACCTTTCACTTTACAATTCTGATTTTTTTTCAATCCCCTTTTGAAACCTGCAGTAGCCGACATTCATATTCAAAATACTGTTGTGTAGATGGACTTTCAAAGGGGCATTTGATAAAGTACCACATAATAGACATGTTAGCAAAATTAAAGCCCATGGGACTAAAGGGACTGTGGCAGTGTGGATACAAAACTGGCTAGGGGACAGAAAGCAGGGAGCAGTAGTGAACTTTTTTTTCAGACTGAAGAGAAATAAACAGTGGTGTTCCCCAGGGGGTCAGTATAAGGACCACTGCTCTTTTTGATATATATTAATGACCTGGACTTGGGTATAGAGAGTATAATTTCAAAGTTTGCAGAGGATACGAAATTCTAAATGTAGTAAACAATGTGGAAGATAGTAACAGACTTCAGGAGGACATAGACTGGTGAAATGGGCAGACACATTGCAGATGAAATTTAATGCAGAGAAGTGTGAAGTGTTGCATTTTGGTAGAGAAGAGGCAATACAAACTAAATGGTACAATTTTAAAGGGGGTGCAAGAACAGAAAGAACTGGGGGTGCATGTACACAAATCTTTGAAGGTGGCAGGACAAGTTGAGAAGGCTGTATAAAAGCATGTGGGATCCTGGGCTTTATTAATAGAGACACAGAGTATAAAAGCAAGGAAGTTACACTAAACCTTTCTAAAACAGTTAGGCCTCAGCTGGAGTATTGTGTTCAATTCTGGACACAATGCTTTAGGAAGGATGTTAAGGCCTTAGAGAGGGTGCAGAAGAGATTTACTAGAATGGTGCCACGGATGAGGGACTTCAGTTATGTGGAGAGATTGGAGAAGCTGGGGTTGTTCTCCTTAGAACAGAGAAGGTTAAGGGGAAATTTGATAGAGATGTTCAAAATCATGAATGGTTGACAGAGTAAATAAGGAGAAACTGTTTCCAGTGGCAGAAGGGTCAGTAACCAGAGGACACAGATTTAAAGTGATTGGCAAAAGTGCCAGAGGCGGCATAAGGAAACATTTTTTTTACGCAGCGAGTTGTTATGATCTGGAATACACTGCCTGAAAGGGTGGTGGAAGCAGATTCAATAGTAACTTTCAAAAGGGCATTGGATAAATACTTGAAGGGAAAAAAATTACAGGGCTATGGGGAAAGAGCAGGGGAATGGGACTAATTGGACAGCTCTTTCAAAGAGCCGGCACAGGTATGATGGTCCGAATGGCCTCCTCCTGTGCTGTACCTCTTATGGGACTCCTATAGAGGAGTATCATAAGACTGAAATCACCAATTTTCTGATTTTCTTCTGCTTTTGTGCCCTGTGTACTCAGCTGCACAAATTTGGCAGCAGTGCAGCATTTGTGCAGCTACATATAGGTTCATCAGAAGGAGCTTAGTGTAATAAACTGGATAATCAGGTGGTGAAGGATAGAATGCTAGAGCCTGGTCTTCAGTTGCTTCCAAGCCTTTATTCATTGATCCACATTACACCGACACACACTCAGCTCTCATAAATGGATACGAGAGTTCCCAATTGATACGCATCAACTGAATACAATTAGCACTAATTGATATAAATCACATGGATTCCACTTACACTCAGTATTGGAGATAATGGCCCAGAAATTGCTAGTGTGGGGCATCTCATGGCGTGTCAATGAGTTGGATTTTTTTCCTCACCCTTCAGCTCTGATTATTTTTGTGCCGCAAATTGCTCGAAGTGTGAATTGATAAAGGCACGGTGAGGGCAACGGGGCATCTAGAACCTTGGTGAACAGTCTATCTCCTTAAGCAATGAGATTTAAAGGATAGAGAAAGAAACAGAGTGAACGACTGAGAAGGAAATAAGGTGAATGGAAATCAAATTAGATAAAGAAAAAAAAAGGGAAAGGAAGATTAGATTAAAAGAGAGAGAGTAAAGGAGCAGTAAGAAAAAAAGTAAATAAAAAATTTTAAAAACCTCTGGGAACAATTTACTACCTGCAGGAGTGAGTTTCAGTTGTTCCCTTTCTGGACCTTTGAGGTTGAGTGGCATGTCAGGACCAATAATCACTCCATTAAAAGGGTCCTTACGCTGTGAAATAGCAGCCCTAACTTTCTGCGGCGAGTTTAATTCATATTTATGTTGCAAATCCAGCAATTTCTTGGCACTCACAGGAAGATTGAAAGCAAAATCCCATTTTCACGAGGCTGACGGTGGAGCAGCATAAATTCTCCAGCAATTGTCGTGATTCACAACTCATGGCGTATCTCTTACTCGCCACAAATTCCTGTTTTTAAAAAAAAAAAAAAAAAAAAAATCGCACCAGCAACAGCATGCACATTTAACTTGCTGTTATTTTTCCAGCAAATTCTGGGCCAGTACTACTATTCATTTGGTAACCTATTCAGGAGGTACAAGGTCAACAGTGCAGAACATAACTGCTGGAAGAAGAAAGACAGCGATCTTGCAAAAGGTTGGGTTTCTCTTCTGTTTCAGTGCAATCCATTTCTATTTTTCACACACAAACACGTTCCCAACTCTTGTTGGACGTATTCCTGGAGGTTTCAACACATGACCTTCTGCCTTCACCCGACCAGTCAATGAGCTACCCTCACCCCCCCAACCCAATATTATAACTACAAATTGAAAGTATTATCAAATGAAAAAAAACAATTGTTTTAATGTCCCTATGAATTTTCTCCTGGGTTGCTAACAGCAGTGTCCAGATTAATCTTTAATTCCTGGAGTGGCAACCCTGACACACCCACCCTGACACATATGCACACATGGTGCACTGCAGCAACTCATCAAGACTTCTTCGACAGCACCACCCAAACCAGTGACCTCTACCGCCTAGAAGGACAAGGGCAGCAGGCACATGGGGATACCACCACCTTCACGTTCCCCTCCAAGTCACACACCATCCCGACTTGGAAATATATTGCCATTCCTTCATCGTTGCTGGGTCAAAATCCTGGAACTTCCTAACAGCACTGTGGGAGAACCTTCACCACACGGACTGCAGCGGTTCAAGAAGGCGGCTCACCACCACCTTCTCAAGGGCAAGTAGGGATGGGCAATAAATGATGGCCTTGCCAGTGACACCCACATCCCATGAACAAATAAAAAAAAATGGTATTTCACAACATTTCTGTCCTGTGATGTAAGTGAACAGCTGGTATCCATGAGGACACCAAATCTCCTATGAACTGTAACCTGCACCTTTATAATTGCTGTGTGGGGATCAGCATGCCCAGGTTTAACATCTACCACTAGTTGTGGTATATTGATGGCTGGAGAATACTTTGAATGACCATATTGTCCTGTCCCTTCCAAAAGGGGCAAAATACCATGCCATTAGACCAATGTGTGCAAGCTATAACTATTGTCAGATTAATACACAGTTAAATTGACAGATCTCAAAGATACTGAAACATCATATTACTTGAAAACAATTAAGTTAGACTTGGACTCAGTCCAGAAGCAGTTAATATACCTTTTCTGGAACTTTTTGAAAAAAAGAGCATAATGAGCAACAGGACTTTTGGATGAAACAAATTCAGGTTGTCATAAGAACATAAGAAATAGGAGCAGGATTAGGCCATATGGCCCCTCGAGCCTGCTCCACCATTCAATAAGAACATGGCTGATCTTCTCCCTCAACTCCGCTTTCCTGCCCGTGTCCCTCCAGATGTGATGTGAAATGTGGACTATAAATCCCAGTTCATCCACAAAGTTCGGACCTCCTGACAGAACTGAAGTTGAGCAACCAGAGCCACGATTTAGGCCAAGAAATGCCTTTTATGCTGCAGCCAATTACTCACTGCAAAAAAAAAGTTTAACAGAACCTGTGAGGTGAGCTGAATGTTCGCCATTTCCTTTAATGGCTCAACCATTCCACTGTCTGTTCCACAGTGCATCAATACCCATAGGTTAACCTTTCAAAGCAAGCTTTTCTAGCCAACAAACACTGTTAAATTTAAGGCTGCATTTGATGACACCACACGTCCCAGCCAGAATGGAGATAATTGGGTAATTCTCCCGTCAATCACGCCGAGAGCACGTACTGCTGTAAGTGACTTGGATTGATCTTACACACATAATTTGTATTATATAACTATCCTCCACTCACTGCATTTTGCCAGAGAAACAATCCTGCTTTTATTGGGAGACTTTGCTGTAGTTCGGACATGAGTTCTGTTTGCTGTAGTTGGTAGAGACTCTCTTTAAATAGACTGTTTGCTGGCACTCCTGCTGTAAGTTCTGCCCCTTCTCCAACTCATTGGTTGACACAGTACAATTTATTGGCAAACACAGTGGTGTCAATACCTACTTCGTAAATTTAATCAGCTTATGAACGAAGGTTTCGAACTAAACAAAAGCCTATTTAGGACGGACATCAGCCACTGAATATGTTGGCATGGTCCGATTGTGCAGTTAGTTAAGGGTATTAGTCTTCATTGCTAAGCAAGAACTGGATCCTCCCAGAGACACAGCTGGTTCAACCCCAATTATAAAAGTCAGATTTAGCCTAACTATCAGACATTACAAAAAAAACCCAGAAATTTTCCCATTTTGTCACACCATGTGACCATTCTTGCTGTTGCTTGGATACATGCAGCAGACTTTAAAGGTGAAGGCTATGTTTCTTCTGCTTCTTTAACGTTGGATACAATTCAGATCAAAAGCACTGCCAGGAGAAAGATGTATTCTGCCCTTGATTGAATGTGGCAGTGGTGCTTTCGGCATGTTTAGACCACACTTTTTTTTACTAACCTTGAGTAAAAGATAAAAGGACCTGATTTTCTGCTTGTATAGCAGGGGGGGCAGGGGGGGGGGGGGTGCTGTTGTCATTCCTGGCACTAACACGTCAAAATGGTTCCAGGGCACAAAAAGCAACACCTTCTAACAAAGCTGTGTCACCATAAATTAATGTGCGTCTAATTTTAATATATGGTTTAAAAGCTTTGAATATTCAGGCATGAGTTCTCTGCCCTGGTGTCGTTGTTGCATAAAGTATCCATAAGTTTTCCGTTTAATGTGCAAGAAGCATGCTACAGTTTTTCTTACAAAATAACAAACCCTTTACAAGTTGAACTCCTGCTTTGCATCAAATAAGAGTTCTCCACTCCGCCATTATAGCATTTGATTCAAGTAGTTTTACCTCCTCCGCTAGAAGGGAATGTCACACAAAGACATTCATGATTCACCTGCTAATATCAGGGTCAAATGGAATCAGAGAGATCAGAGGAAAGGAAAAAAACACAAGTATTGGAAAATGAAATAAAAACAGAAATGGCTGAAAACACACAGATAAATTAGCCATCATTAGCACAGGCCATAGCTTTTTCATTTTCAATTATAAGAACTCTGATATGCTGGACATTCACAGTATTAACAAATCATAACAGGCAGAGTGTTATCGGATCAGAATTTGCTGTCAAAATAACGGAGAGATTAATGGTGCGTGCCGTTATTTATGCGCAAATGCTACAGCAACTTCAGGCGAGGAGTTACTGTCCAAGCTGTGCTGCTCTGCCGTTAGCTTCGCGAAAACAGTATCTCGCTGTCTGATTCGCCATTGAAATCATAGTATCATATTATCATAGTATGTTATAGCACAGAAGGAGGTCATGCAGCCCATCATGCCTGTGCCGACTCTTTGAAAGAGTCATACAATTAGTTCTACTCTCCTGCTCTTTCCCCATAGTCCTGCAAACATTTTCCCTTCAAGTGTTTATCCAGTTACTATTGTTACTAAAGTTATGATTGAATCTACTTCCACCATCCTTTTAGGCAGTGAATTCCAGATCATTAAAACTCACTGCGTAAAAAAATGTTTCCTCATGACGCCTCTGGCTCTTTGCCAATCACGTTAAATCTGTGTCCTCTGGTTAGTGACCCTTCTGCCACTGGAAACAGTTTCTCCTTATTTACTCTAGCAAAACCCTTCATGATTTTGAACGCCTCTATCAAATCTCCACTTAACCTTCTCTGCTCTAAGGAGAACAACCCCAGCTTCTCCAGTCTCTCCACATAACTGAAGTCCCTCATCGCTGGTACCATTCCAGTAAATCTCTTCTTCACCCTCTCAAAGGCCTTGACATCCTTCCTAAAGTGTGGTGCCCAGAATTGAACACAATACTCCAGCTGTGGCCTAACCAGTGTTTTGCAAAGGTTTAGCATAACTTCTTTGCTTTTGTCCTCTATGCCTCTGTTTATATAGCCCAGGATCCCATATGCAATTTTTAACAGCCTTCTCAATGAGTCCTACCACCTTCAAATATTTGTGTACCTACCACCCCCCCACGTGTATCTGTTCCTGTACCTCCTTTAAAATTGTATCATTTAGTTTATATTGCTTCTCCTCATTCTTCCTACCAAAATGTATTACTTCACACTTCTCTGTGTCAAATTTAATCTGCCATGTGTCTGCCCATTTCACCAGTCCATGCCCTCCTAAAGTTTGTTACTATTCTTCATATTGTTTACCACATTCTCGAGGTTCGTGTCACCTGCAAACTTTGAAATTTTACCCTGTATACCCAAGTCCAAGTCATTAACATATAATCGAAAACAGCAATGGTCCCAAGACCGACCCCTGGGGAACACCACCGTACACTCCTCTCCAGTCTGAAAAAACAACTGTTCACCACTACTCTCTGCTTTCTGACCCTTAGCTAATTTTATATCCACGCTGCCACTGTCCCTTTAATCCCATGGGCTTTAATTTTGCTTACAAGTCTATTATGTGGTACCTTATCAATTATGATGGACTTTTGAAAGTCCATATACACATCAACCGCACTATCCTCATCAACCGAGACTCCAGGATGGTATGTTGCCTCCCTGGTGCAAGGGTCAGGGATGTCTCGGAGCGGCTGCAGGACATTCTGGAGGGGGAGGGTGATCAGCCAGTTGTCGTGGTGCATATAGGTACCAACGATATATGTAAAAAACAGGATGAGGTCCTACAAGCTGAATTTAGGGAGTTAGGAGTTAAACTAAAAAGTAGGACGTCAAAGGTAGTAATCTCAGGATTGCTACCAGTGCCACGGGCTAGTCAGACTAGGAATGACAGGATAGCTAGGATGAATACGTGGCTTGAGAGATGGTGCAAGAGGGAGGGATTCAAATTCCTGGGCCATTGGAACCGGTTCTGGGGGAGGTGGGACCAGTACAAATTGGACGGTCTGCATCTGGGCAGGACTGGAACCAATGTCCTAGGGGGAGTGTTTGCTAGTGCTGTTGGGGAGGGTTTAAACTAATGCGGCAGGGGGATGGGAACCGATGCAGGAAGTCATTGGGAAGTAAAGTGGTGACAGAAACAAAAGGCAGTAAGGGAGAGTGTACAAAACATGACCGGACAGATGGTCTGAGAAAGCAGGGCAAAGACCAAGGGAAGTCTAGATTAAACTGCATTTATTTCAATGCAAGAAGTCTGATGGGCAAGGCAGATGAACTCAGGGCATGGATGGGTACATGGGACTGGGATGTTATAGCTATTACTGAAACATGGCTAAGGGAGGGGCAGGACTGGCAGCTCAATGTTCCAGGGTACAGATGCTATAGGAAAGATAGAGCAGGAGGTAAGAGAGGAGGGGGAGTTGCGTTCTTGATTAGGGAGAACATCACGGCAGTAGTGAGAGGGGATATATCCGCGGGTTCGCCCACTGAGTCTATATGGGTAGAACTGAAAAATAAGAAGGGAGAGATCACTTTGATAGGATTGTACTACAGACCCCCAAATAGTCAACGGGAAATTGAGGAGCAAATATGTAAGGAGATTACAGACAGCTGCAAGAAAAATAGGGTGGTAATAGTAGGGGACTTTAACTTTCCCAACATTGACTGGGACAGCCATAGCATTAGAGAGAAATTTGTTGAGTGTATTCAGGAGGAATTTCTCATTCAGTATGTGGATGGCCCGACGAGAGGGGGCAAAATTTGACCTCCTCTTGGGAAATAAGGAAGGGCAGGTGACAGAAGTGCTAGTGAGGGATCACTTTGGGACCAGTGATCATAATTCCATTAGTTTTAAGATAGCTATGGAGAAGGATAGGTCTGGCCCAAAAGTTAAAATTCTAAATTGGGGAAAGGCCAATTTTGATGGTATTAGACAGGAACTTTCAGAAGTTGATTGGGAGAGTCTGTTGGCAGGCAAAGGGACGTCTGGTAAGTGGGAGGCTTTCAAAAGTGTGTTAACCAGGGTTCAGGGTAAGCACATTCCTTATAAAGTAAAGGGCAAGGCTGGTAGAAGTAGGGAACCTTGGATGACTCGGGAGATTGAGGCCCTAGTCAAAAAGGAGGCATATGACATGCATAGACAGCTGGGATCAAGTGGATCCCTTGAATAGTATAGAGATTGCCGGAGTAGAGTTAAGAGAGAAATCAGGAGGGCAAAAAGGGGACATGAGATTGCTTTGGCAGATAAGGCAAAGGTGAATCCAAAGAGCTTCTACAAATACATAAAGAGCAAAAGAGTAACTAGGGAGAAAGTAGGGCCTCTTAAGGATCAACAAGGTCATCTATGTGCGGAACCACAAGAGATGGGTGAGATCCTGAATGAATATTTCACATCGGTATTTACGGTTGAGAAAGGCATGGATGTTAGGGAACTTGGGGAAATAAATAGTGATGTCTTGAGGAGTGTACATATTACAGAGAGGGAGGTGCTGGAAGTCTTAACGCGCATCAAGGTAGATAAATCTCCGGGACCTGATGAAATGTATCCCAGGACGTTATGGGAGGTTAGGGAGGAAATTGCGGGTCCCCTAGCAGAGATATTTGAATCATCCACCGCTACAGGTGAGGTGCCTGAAGATTGGAGGGTAGCAAATGTTGTGCCTTTGTTTAAGAAGGGCGGCAGGGAAAAGCCTGGGAACTACAGACCGGTGAGCCTGACATCTGTAGTGGTAAAGTTGTAGAGGGTATTCTGAGAGACAGGATCTACAGGCATTTGGAGAGGCAGGGACTGATTAGGAACAGTCAGCATGGTTTTGTGAGGGGAAAATCATGTCTCACGAATTTGATTGAGTTTTTTGAAGGGGTAACCAAGAAGATAGATGAGGGCTGTGCAGTAGACGTGGTCTACATGGACTTTAGCAAAGCCTTTGACAAGGAACCGCATGGTAGGTTGTTACATAAGGTTAAATCTCATGGGATCCAAGGTGAGGTAGCCAATTGGATACAAAATTGGATTGACGACAGAAGACAGAGGGTGGTTGTAGAGGGTTGTTTTTCAAACTGGAGGCCTGTGACCAGCGGTGTGCCTCAGGGATCGGTGCTGGGTCCGCTGTTATTTATATTAATGATTTGGATGAGAATTTAGGAAGCATGGTTAGTAAGTTTGCAGATGACACCAAGATTGGTGGCATTGTGGACAGTGAAGAAGGTTATCTAGGATTGCAACGGGATCTTGATAAATTGGGCCAATGGGCCGATGAAGGGCAGATGGAGTTTAATTTAGATAAATGTGAGGTGATGCATTTTGGTAGATCAAATCGGGCCAGGACCAACTCCGTTAATGGTAGGACGTTGGGGAGAGTTATAGAACAAAGAGATCTAGGAGTACAGGTTCATAGCTCCTTGAAAGTGGAGTCACAGGTGGATAGGGTGGTGAAGAAGGCATTCGGCATGCTTGGTTTCATTGGTCAGAACATTGAATACAGGAGTTGGGATGTCTTGTTGAAGTTGTACAAGACATTAGTTAGGCCACACTTGGAATACTGTGTACAGTTCTGGTCACCCTATTATAGAAAGGATATTATTAAACTAGAAAGAGTGCAGAAAAGATTTACTAGGATGCTACCGGGACTTGATGGTTTGACTTATAGGGAGAGGTTGGATAGACTGAGACTTTTTTCCCTGGAGAGTAGGAGGTTGAGGGGTGATCTTATAGAAGTCTATAAAATAATGAGGGGCATAGATAAGGTCGATAGTCAAAATCGTTTCCCAAAGGTAGGGGAGTCTATAACGAGGGGCATAGATTTAAGGTGAGAGGGGAGAGATACAAAAGGGTCCAGAGGGGCAATTTTTTCATTCAAAGGGTGGTGAGTGTCTGGAACGAGCTGCCAGAGGCAGTAGTAGAGGCGGGTACAATTTGGTCTTTTAAAAAGCATTTGGACAGTTACATGGGTAAGATGGGTATAGAGGGATATGGGCCAAGTGCAGGCAATTGGGACTAGCTTAGTGGTATAAACTGGACATGGACATGTTGGGCTGAAGGGCCTGTTTCCATGTTGTAAACTTCTATGATTCTATAACCCTCTCCATTACTTCATCAAGGAACTCAATCAAGTTTCATTGAATGGCGTGAAGTTGCTGTATTTGCACGGTAGGTATAAACTAAACTTGCCACAGAAAGTTAAGTCTTGTCCATTTCAGTCTAAGTACCCTTTTAACAACGTGATAATAGTTATTTACTGCCAATCAACCTCTTTAGCAGTGAAAATTAACTATTACGAGTGTGGAGACTCATTCCTTCTGGTTTTAATTGTTGATTTTAAAAATGTAAAACATTAAATTAACTTTTTTTTTAAAACTTTTCTTTGACACTTTTTTTCTCTCTCTTAATCCAATCTTTCTTTCCCTCTCTATTTCTCTTTCTGTACCTGATTTGACATTGAATTCACTCACTCTAATTTACGCTTCCTTCTCTGTCCTTGCACTGTTAATCAATCTGATTGAAGGATTATGAAATTAAGGAGATGCACAGTTGCTTGTCCTGTTCACTCAGGTCCCAGATGCCCTGTTTCCCTCGCTGTGACGTTATCAGCTCGCACTTTCAGCAACTTGCCACGCAAAAAATTAAAAAACCTAAGGGGCAAAGGCAGATGCCATTAGATACCCTGATACAACACTTAAGTTGTAGGAACTTTGGGCCATAATTTGCTATAGGACCAATTCAGGTCAGAGTTATTTCATATGTTGACATATGTTAACTCTTCATGGCAATGAGTACGGTTATACCCAGTGTCCTAATAGTTCTCTGTTCTAACAGAAAGAGTTAGATGTTTCATTTTTTAAAAATCTAGCAAAAACTAAAATACTGTTCAAAGACAATGCCTGTATAATGGTCTGAGTATATTATTTTAAGCATAGTTACTTTATAATCAATATAAAAGCACTCATGGGCAAGGCAAGTTAAGAATTTTCTTCAACTATTTGACCAGCCTGTTATTTTAAACTATTGAAAAATATAATCATTATCAATAAAACCCAGGCATAAGAAGTGTTCGAATTATCAATATAGATTAAATGTGCTCGAAACTCATTGGGGGTGAAATGAGCCTTGGGTGGTAGTGAATAGGCAGCCTGTTTCACACTCCGCCCGATATTCCTATCCCTTGACTTCACCCCCATTGAGTTCAATGTAACATCTACCGAAACAGTCTAAAACCTTTGCTGGAGTGCTCGTAATTAAACTACACCAAAAGGGACTGATGTTTAATTGGCCATATCAGCAGAGAGACAAATAAAGCAAGTGGATGGTGTTCACTGAGACACTGAGCTTTCAAATCTAATTGTTCAAACTATGATTGCTTTGGATCATCGACAATAAAGGCAACACTACTTCATAGCCTCGAGGATCTGGGAACAATTCTACGCAAGCTTGGGGAGCAGCCTGCCACACAAGTTTGGCACTTTAACAGAAATCAGGGTTGGACCTCAAAGTGATTATTCTAGAGTCAGCAGCTCACAGAGAGATGAAAGAAGATCTCAGCATAAAACATATGGCACCAGAAGAGGTGATAATGGCACAGTTCAGAGATACAATATTACAATCTGGTCACAGTTAAACTCAGATTATTCTGCTGAAAGATAGTAAAACTCTTGGAGAGTTTGAACACGATGTGTCCCAATAGACGATACATCCAGTGGTTACCTAGCTCAGTCAACACCCTAGAACGGCTATGAGGATTCTGGGCATAGAAGGTTAACTCTATATGCAAGTGCCTCCCCCCCCCAACCCCAGGAAACGTGACAGATGTATCTCAGAACATAGCTAGATGTCTATGCTTCTCAGGCTCAAGCTGAATGAGTTATATCACAGGTGTCCAAGATTTTGTCCTTATGGGCACTATGGAGGCTTGGATGACCACATGTAAAGTTTAAAATTAATTTGCATATCTACCAAGTTGCTGATCCTAACAGATCATGGTGTTCTGATTTAGGATTTATCCACATAAAAAAGAAAATGAAAGAACGAACTTGCATTTATATTGCGCCTTTCACAACCTCAGGATGTCCCAAAGTGCTTTACAGCCAATGAAGTACTTTTTGAAGTGTAGTGACTGTTGTAATGTAAATTACACAGTAGCCAATTTGTGCACAGCAAGCTTCCACAAACAGTGCTGAAATAAACGACCAGATAATCTGTTTTAGCTGTTGGTTGAGGGATAAATGTTGGCCAGGGCACTGCTCCCCTGCTCTTTTTTGAATACAGCGGTGGGATCTTTTACATCCACCTGAAAGTTTAACGTCTCATCTGAAAGGCGGCACCTCCGACAGTGCAGCGCTCCCTCAGCACAGCACTGGAGTGTCAGCTTAGATTTTGTGCTTAAGTCTCTGGCGTGGGACTTGAACCCATAACTTCCTGACTCAGGAGAGAGTGCTACTCACTGAGCCACGTCTAACTCTGTGGTAAGATTTTTAAACTGAGGCCTTGGCTGCCTGATCAGCTTAACATTAAAGATCGCATTGCCTTGAAGAGCACTGAACTGTCCTAGCCAACATTCCTTCCTCAACTAATTCTTTGTTCATCTCCTTTACTGTGTGTGGGAGCGGTGTACAAATTGGCTGTTGCGTTCGACCACAAGTAATCATATCTGCTGTGAAGTGTTTTGGGATGTGATATGGTGCTATATAAATACTAGTTTTAACTGCAAAAATATGAAATTGACTTAATATTCTGCTGTCTAAAAAGTTCAAATTTTTTTTTTTTTTTTAAAGTGTTATTGCAAAGCCAAGTTTATCACAAAATCCTTCACTTAACTTATAGAATAGGACCTGTCCCTTTTGATAGCATACCCGGTCTGGAGATTAGCATGACCGAAAGGCAAACTAAACGTTGTTTGAGAGTCAAGGATGTATTTATTGTATAATTAGAGCAGAAATTTGCTACGATAGTGATTTATAGGCTCATGAAGATGGCGCTACAATTTTATGAAAAAAGACAAAAGGAAACAACATTTTAAAGGTTTGAACACACTGGAGGTGAAATTAGTCTTTGGCAGTAGTGCTAAATGGGTGATAGTGAGTCAGCAGCCCATTTTACACCCCACCTGATTTTCTTTCCCATTGAAGTCACTATCGCCTGGTTTGCACCACAACTAAAGACCAATCCCACCCATGTTATATTGAGCTGCTTCCTTGGATGGCAAAATTCACTATATCCGATATCAGCTTCAACCAGAGGTGAGAGTGCTATCACTGAGCCATGCTGATACTTAGTTATCACCAAAACATGTTAAAGTAAACTTTTAATACAGTGAGCATGCTGTTGCAAAGTAGCACTTTTTGCAAGTCTGAACGTTTTAAACACGAGTTTAATAAAAGGAAAAAGATGCCAATAAACATCCCGTTTGACTTCTTGGCTCCGAGAATTTTCAGCAACTGTTTAAACATCTTTTCAGTTGTTTTTTCAAACTGCAAAAATTCACACCTCATAATACAAAACAAGTCTGCTATTTTAAATGATTAATCACTTCACTGAATAGCAGCGAGAGCAAAAATTAAAACGTTGTTGTTCTAACACTTTACCTACAATCTAACTATTCAAAACGCATGGGGATTCATTTGTCGCACTTGAGCTGTGTTTCTGCATGATTCCTTCATGAAAAAGAGACAAAGTAACAGTTACAATGGATGCTTGTTTATTTTTATTTTCTTTTAACAGATTGATCCATCACTGCTGTTCAATGAGTGTTTATCAATTACAATAGCAGATTCTGCCACACACAATGGCAAAGATTTTTCTGGGTGGTGACCTCTGAAATTCTTCAGGTATTACATTTGACATCAATAATTTAAATCTGTCTAGGTCTAAGAAAGGTGGACAGAGGGTAAAGTGCTAGCAGCAGCTAAAGACATGTATTGAAAATAAAATCTGTGCTGAAACTTGTACTTATTTATCCTAACAGTGCTCCTACAGCATTGCATAAGTTGAAAGCTACCAAAGTAAAAAATCAGTTTTTAACTTCAAGTTAAATGTGAGGTTCTTAACATGAAATTTATATAATGCCTTTAGTGTAGAAAAACATCCCAAGGCTCTTCACAGAGGTGCGATCAAAAACACAGACGTAAAGCGGAAGGAGATATTAGGTGGGGTGACCTACAGCTTAGTCAAAGAGGGAATCTCAATGGATGGGGCCTAGGTAACTGAAGGCATGGCCGCCAATGGTGGGTAGATGCACAAGAGGTCTGAGTTGAAGGAACAGAGTTTTCTGGGGGGGTGGGGTTGTCGAGCCGGAGGAGGCTACAGAGATAGGGCGGGGTGAGGCCATGAAAGGATCCAAATGTTAGAATAGGGATTTTACATTTGAGGCACTGAGGGATTGGGGAACAATGTAGTAAGGATAGGGGTGATGGGTGAGCAGGACTTGGGTGTTAAATATATTAGATGCTTGGAGTAAGTCAGGGCCGATTTAAGCTACAGTTAACTTTTTGGTCAGATTGGTCAAGGATGGAGATGCTAGGGTAAATGTGATGATTGAACACTCCTGGCACAGAGCCTCACCCATTGGGAGCACACATTAAAAATTCATGCAACCCTCACCCACAATTCTCCATCCATCGAAATACTCTAATTTTTTTCTTTCCCAGGTCCTCAAACTGCAGAACTCTACCTCCTATGGCCTGCAATCTCGAAGCTTTTAAGACCAAAGTTCATCACATCATCCCTACTTCTTGATTTATTCCATTTTCTCTCACATTCTTTTGCAACCTTGATGGCGTTTTGCACAATTGGTCCAGGTCCTTCACCCCAGTGGAAAAGAAAAAACAAAAATCAATAATTTTCTTGTTTTTTTTTTCCCCAATGGATGGGGCAAAATTTCTGAACTCAGGCTAATGGTGCTGAGGAATAAAGTACTTATCACTTTGGGGATCCAATGCCAGCACCAAGTGCTCCCAAGTCACCCATAGCCACCATATGTTTCGGAGAATGCTTTCTAATCAAAGCATTGCCCAAGGAATTATAAAGAAAGTGAGCGGTGTTACTCCTTTTTTTTAAAAAAAGTTTCCCTTCTCACGGATACTTACTAACTCATGATATATGTACGAAGGCATGCAGTTACATAGAAGTCGGTGTGTTGGACCAGTCTGAATACTGATCTAGAGGCACATGAGCGGTTAACTTTTCCTAACTCAAGCAGCTCAACATTCATCTAATCTGGATCATGGGCTTCCATGTAAGTGAATGGGATTGATGCATAGAGAGCACTCTGTGAGCTACATCATTGAATTGCTTCCAGACATAGCAGGTCACCTTGAATGGGAAAAAATCAGTGCTGAAATAGCAGTTACCATTGAAGAAAATATACAGATGGGAATCTGCTTTATATCAAAGGCACTCTCCTTCGGTGTTCCTTGTTCTTCTGTCACAAGAAAGGAAGCTCATTTCCCTACTGCACCAGTGCGACAGTTCCATTACCCATACCAATTGCCCCATAGCCCCTCAAAAAAACTGACAAGTTAGGGTATATTTTCTCTCTCCATGCACAAAATTAAAAGGACCAATCTTTCACGCAGTCAGTATAAATGATGGTTTAATAAAATAATTTTTATTTAGCTTCATTCACAGAGGAAAGTATGCCCCCTAGTGCCAATTAGTTTCACTTAAAACCTTGATGAATGCGTTCATCTGATGACTTGGGGTTAGATTTGAGTTCAGGCCCCTCGATTTAAAAGGATAGTGATTAACCAACTGGGTCAACCAAACCTCAACAGATGTAAAAGCAGAAATTGTGAACTGCACTAGATAGGAGCATGGTTGGAGGTAGGACTACAGCAGCGTAGCCCCAATTACATGCACTATTCATGTATCTAGCAAGATTCCATGTCAGCACCTGCGCCTTGCAGTTTGGCCCTGTAGTATTTTGTTGGACAAATATAAATCTGTATTTTTAAAATATATACTTCGTTTTGATGCAATTTCTGATGGGATTATATGACAGCTATTACAGGTCCAATGCTACCGTGACCTATTTAAACAGTGCAGTTTTATATAACGTTCCAGTGAAAACACTTCTTATAAATACCACTGGTACTATTCAAGAGAGCTTCAGCTTGATTTCCCTAAAATGGAGGCTGGTGTCCCAGCTCAGGGTGGAATTGCTCCAACGATGCGGATATATATTTTAAAGATGGTTTAATCCAATTTCTCTGCCTAATGTTGCAATTCAATTTATTTTTAAACTTAGATTGCAGGCACTCCCTTTGTTAAAACAAGTTCCGCCAAATCTTTTTGCTGTTCCGTTATGGAAGTTAAATTTCAAGTAACACAGAATCACGCCTTAATTTACAAATGTTTTTTTCTTTTAAATATACAGTAAAAGTACAAAGAAAGAATGATGTGTGGAACTACAAAACAGTGACATGTGAGCCATTAGAAATGTATTACAAGTTGGTGTATTTTCTATATTGCTCTCTGCATATATTAAATTTGTATTAACCTTTAAATAGATAGCTTCTATTAGTCATTGATGGCAGATTTGATGCGCTGTTACCTCACCCTCACCTCCACCTTTGATGCCCATGTCCCCAGTAAATCCCTTACTCTCTCTCACCCAGGTCATTCCCCCGGAGGGCTCCCATCTCCACTCCCTTAAATCCAAGGGATGCAGACTTGAACGTTTACGGTGGACAACTAGTTTAGCCATTCATCAGCAGATGAGGCTGGACGACATCAGGTCCTGCTCTCCTCTGCCAAAACTGCTCACTACTCCAGGATCACCCTGGAATGTAAAGATAACCCATGGCTTCTCTTCTTCACTACAAACAGTCTTCTTAAACCCCTCTCCTCTGTCCCCTCCAACAAGTGTGAGGAGCTCATGGACTTTGTCAGTAAGATTGAGACCATCCATTCAGCAACCTCAGCCACGTCCCTCTCTTCCCCTAGCCAACAAGCCAAATTTCCCCAAGGTTCCCTCCTGCCTTAGCCCTGAACTCACATCTTTCTATAGTTTCTCTCCTATCTCCCCTCATGCCCTCTCTAAGCTCATCCTGTCCATGAGACCCATCTTCTGCTCCCTCAATCCTATTCCCACCAAATATATTGACCATCCAACTTTTCTTCCTGGCCCCCATGTTAATGGACACTGTTAACAGTTCCCTCTCCTCAGGTACTGTCCCCCCTCAAGTCTACCGTTATCACCCCCCCTCCTCAAAAAAAACACCCTTAACAGTTTAACAGGTTGGGGAGGACCAAGAGCCCTGACTTTAAACTATGCAAGGGTAGGAATGGACTGGATGTTAGGCAGTTCTTATTTTCCCAGAGAATAGTGAGCTTCTGGAATGGATTGCTGGCTGGTGTGGTGAGTGCTGACACTCTCTATGCCTTCAAGAGGGAGCTGGACCGGTTCTTAACTGGGGCAGAGATCGCATCATGTAGAAGGTAAATGTCTTCAGAGAACCCTTGGTCCATGTGATTTCCTGGACTGGTTTTGATCATTTGATATTTGTTCCCTTATTGGCCCTGGGTTTTTTGTCTCTCCCAGGAGATTACATAGTTACGGGGTGAGGGTTAAGGAAGGGTTTAGTCATGATGCTCCAGCCACCATGGTATGGGGCAGGCTTGATGGACCAGCTGGTTTTTCCTGCCCGTCAACTTTCTCTGCTCATATCTATGAAGAATTCCCAATATGCCTTCTAGCTGTGTGCAATTCTGCACTGGGAGTTATAAATCATAAAATTTACCCCAACATTTCTAATGTGTAGCTACCAAGAAGATTCCTACTTTATTTGAACTCATTGGGCTTTGGCTCCAAAATTTTCACTGTTACATTTGTTGTGAAATGAGGCATTCCATGTGATACACATCAAGATAGCACAGAAAATGATAGTTTCTGTGAGTTGGTAGTGTAGCAAATGACATCAACAGTAATTACTATTGCCACAGTATGATTATTTCATCTGTAGCTATGTATCGCATGCACCAGACATTTCATTCAGGCAGTCTGATTACAGATCAGTGACTGGTTATTTGACAGCTCATTCTTTAATCAGTAAAAAAATAGAAGTCAAACTTTTCATTGCAAAAATAAAATGTTCACATTCTGTCACTGATTATTGTGTAACACTCATGTTGGGCGTGTTACAGAATGTGTGTTGAATATAAATTGGGACTGCTTAGTCCAAAGAACAATTCATATTGTACCTGAACTCAAATGGTTGCTTAACAGCAATCACATACAGTGCTGAAAAGAAGCAATATTTTTAAAATCACAATGCTCAAAGTTTTTTTTTAGTCTGTTATAATTGTTCAGTATCCCTCCCCATATATCTTCACACACATATACTCCGTGTATTTTGGAGCTTTTTTAAGCTCATTAAGGTGATAGGTGTTAGTAAAAAGCCAAAAACTCAGGTCAGTTGGCAACTGTTCAAAACGAAAAGGGAACAAGCATTTAACTATCTCCTGTTTTTAAAAAGGTAACTGGATTTTCCACCGATACTTCCACTCATGTTTTTTTCCCCCTTCCTACTCTTTGTTCTGAATTAAATGCTTGTTCATTTTTCCAGTTTTGTTGAAAAACTGTATGCTTAAAATGTGAACCGATCTGTACTCCACAGAGGTTGGCTGACTTGCTGTGTGTTTCCAGCATTGTCTGTTCTTTTGTGAGGGATTTCAGGCACCTCTGGGTCAGGTATTCAGGAACTTTACTCTAAAGAATGACATCTAGGCCAACATAAGCACTCCGGTGCTGTCCGGCAGCTGCAGCATTTAACTTTATTCAAAAAAATAATGCTTTTTTTTCCCCCTCCCTGGGCAATTTAATTGACAGCACAAAAGTTAGAGTTGTGTGCGATAACCATGTGATATTAAGCACACGGCTAATGTTCATGTCTGCAGAATACAGAGTGGTGTCTAGTTTGAATTAGTGATGCTGCCAATCTGCTCGTATCACTCACAATTTCAAAGTGGAACTCAGTGTATTGGACTGTAACGTGGAGCGACATAACCAGAAGGAATATGATTACTCATGTGGTACTCAGCCACCTACTGAAAAAAGTCATGGTTCAAGATTTGATCTGCATATGCAAAATAAAATTGAATTATTGATTAATACATGAACAGGAGTGATTCAGATCATTCAACTTTACTGATGTCCTCACATGACAAGACAGATTTCAATAGTGATTTAGCACTGACCTTTAATGAAGAAAAAGAAAAACAAGAAAGATTTGCATTTATATAGCGCCTTTCATGACCTCAGGGCGTCTCAAAGCGCCTTACAGCTAATGAAGTACTTTTGAAGTGCAGTGTAGTCATGGTTGTAATGTAGAAGAGGGCACAATACTATACATAGTAAATTAATACGTATTGGAGCCATTGGAAAGGGTATGACAAAAAATTCACTAAAATTATACCAAACATAAGAGGTTATTGTTCTGAACAAAAAGCCCCAATTTTTGAGGTTATTCACTAGAAATGAGAATGTTAAGGAGGATCTAATTGAGGTTTTCAACATTATAAAAGGTTAAGATGATAAATAGCAAAAGATTGTTTCCACTGCTCAGTAAATCAATAAAAATAGGACACAGACTCAGGGTTATCAAGAGGAGAACAAAGGAGGGAGTTATATATTTTTTTCAATAGAGACTTGTTAAAACATGGGATACTTCACAAGCGACTTCCAGGACAGAGATTATAACATCATTTAAGTAGTAGATGAAAAGGAAGAATATAAAAGGCGCAGGCCTGATAGGTCAAATGGCCTCCTGTGTTGGAAGTTCTATGATTGCATGATATCAAGTTCAAACGGTACGGAGATTTACAACATACAAGATAAAAATTCTAATCTGTCAAGTTCACTCGTACTACATTCCTGTGGGCACTATTTCATGTGTACAAACCTGCTTCATGTCCACAGGAATGCAGTACGAGTGTGTTGAGGGTTCATACTTGAACTTCACTGATAAGAAAATTCTTCCCTTTTGTTTTTATTTCCCTGCATGGGTTAATCCCACCACAATGTAGGCAAATGAACAACTTGCAGCTTTTCCTGAATATCTTTACACAGCAGGTTGTTGGAGCATGGAATGCTTTGCGATAGGAATGGCTGAGTCAGAGACCATTACTCAAGGGAAAATTCAATAAATATTTGAAACAGTGGAAGCTACGGGACTGTGGGGAGAGAGCAGAGCAATGGGATTACTTTTAGATTGCTCCAGCAAAGGGCTAGCACAAGTACAATGGTCTGAGTGATAGCCTTCTGTGCTGTAAACTTCTTGATTTAATAACCAAAGATATCTAGAGTCACCAATCGGCTATTGTCACCACTCTGGTGGAACGTTAAATATTTTGTTTACAATACTTGCTTTTAACAAGTCTATCTAATTAACCCCTAGGGTACCACATGTGTTTTAACTCATTTCACCAGTGTTTAGGTCCCTCAGCCACCAAGGTATCTCAGAGCACCCAATATCACCTCGACAACACTGAAACATGGACAGGACAGGACCAGAATGACACCTTATCCAACTTTCTCGAATGTATTGATGCAATCGTCCCTACTACCTCCCTCAGCAGCCCATTCCATACATTCACCACCCTCTGCATAAAGTACTTAAATCTAAATGGTCTTTTCATCCTCCCTCCAACTTTGAGGCTGACCCTTCTAGTAAATTCTATAACTTTGTTAAACATATTGACATTTACCTTGTCTATGCTCATTTAAGATTTTGAATATGTCTATACGTCATTCATGAGCCTACTCTTCTCCAGTATAAACATTCCCAGCTTCTGCACACTCTTCATAACTCAGGTGCTTAATCCCAGCTAATAATTCAGTTGCCTTTTCCAAAGACTGGTATCTTTCTCATAATACTGTAACCAGAATTGTACACTGTACTCCCGGTGGGGACAGATGTGCACTCTGTACATTCACTTCCTGAGATTTGTGCTCTAGGTATACAGGTCTATTTGTTGACTTTACTGCTGAAGGCTTCAGTGTTCTATCTACCAATAGCCCCATAATCTTGCCCTGCTGTGTTCTGCACAATTATGTAATTTCACTTACATTGAAACAGTATATTATCTTCTCCCAATGTCATGATTTTGCATTTGTCCACATTAAATAACAACTGCCACTTCTCAGCCCAGCTCCCCAATCTATCCAGGTCCTTCTGTATTTGATCTGCCTGGTGTTCCTTATTTGCAGTCTCTCCCAGTGCAGTATCATCTGCAAACTGCAGAGGTAGGGATAGACGGTTTGTATCAAGTGTAGATGAAGAGTTTTGGACTTTGGGTGGAAGATTTATGATGGTGATAAAATTGCTTGCATGTTATAAGGAAGGAACAGAATTCTATGCAAAGGAAGTAATGATAACCGATAACTGCTATTGTTATGTGTTTAAGGGTCCATTCATACACCATCTATAGTTGTCAGTGTAAAGCAGTTTGGCTTTGCACTGATGCTGCAGTGAACAGTGTAAATTCAACCTGAACCCAGTATCAAGGCCTGACCTGTCCCTGGAAGGAAGGTGAATGAGATTCCCTGGAGGATGGAGTCTCATTCCTCTTCCCTTTGGAGTTAGCTCAGTATCTGACTTCCACTCCAAGTTTACCATTGGTGTGAAGCCTTCACACGCCATAATGAACAATGTATTTCTACATGGACAGAACAATGTTTGCAGCCAAAAAACATGAATTGACCTAACAAGATGATAAAATATAGTTTAATTATTTTCAAACACAAATATTATGAAAGCTGTTTAAGTATTGCAATATTTCAAACCATTAATGTGGAGAATTAAAGGCTCCTTGCTAGAATCAGCAATTTCACTTGTCAATTCTGCAAGCGCTTATCTACACTGACAACTACGTGACCCAACCAAGTATCCTTACATGATTACCTGTCCTTTGCTGATATTGTTCAGTATTCACACTTCTTGTGTCAAAAATCACAATAGTTGGAAAATAGGCAAACAGAATTCAACCCCTGATCAGCAGGTAAATCACAGCAACTTGTATGATCACTCAGGTGAGACAGAAAGAAAGCCTAGTCATGATTTAATGGCAGAAGTCAGTATTGTAATTCCCAGGAATGAATGAGGATACAACAAACATTGAAAAAAAAAACCAAGCCAAGTGGAGAAAATGAGTCACCATAGAATCTGGCTGACCAATCATTTAAGGTTCGGTTTGCAAAATATCTCAAAGAAAACAATTAACTTTATGTCTTATACATCTTCCACACGTTGAAAAAAATGTAAATATTTCACAGGGAAGCCAAGATTATACGGTATTGAGGTGCGAGATTGGTTAGGACTGTCCAAAAAGAGATAGTCAAGGAGTCAGATTGTAATCACAAACACCAACTGAACGGTTTTATATACATCAACAGTATCTTTCTGTAGTTCGTGAACAGCACTTTGAAATGTGCACTGTATGAAATTTCTAACTAAATGCAGCTTATTTCTCACCAAATTTAATGAAATATATCAGTAAATCAAGACTCGCACCATGACTGGAATAGAGCTTTGGATTTACTGGCTTCTGATAAATGCTGATTAGAAAAGAATATACAATAAGGATTTATTTTGCAAGGTCATTGGCGACACACCCAACATTCCTAAAATAACTCATTATGTATATTTTCTAAGTATATTTGCGATCCAACACCATAAACAGGGAGCAGATTTAAACTAAATAACACCGAGATCTCCTGTGTAAAAGTCCTATTAGCATTGCAATCAAGAATTCATTATTATGGTGCATTTTTTAAAATTCTATTTTGGGATATGACGTCACTGGCGAGGCCAGCATTTAGTGCCTATCCTTTCAAGTTGCCCTCGAGAAGGTGGAGCTGGGCCACCTTCTTGAACTGCTGCAGTCAGGGTGGTGAAGGTGCTCCCACAGCAGTGTTAGGTAGAGAGTTCCAGGATTGTGACCCAGCAACAATGAAGGAACGACGATATACGTCCAAGTCAGGATGGTGTCTGACTTGAAGGTGATGGATTTCCCATGCACCTGCTGCCCTCGTCCTTCTAGGTAGTGGAGGTCGTAGGTTTGGGAGTTAGTTATGTTCATACCATAACTAATGATGTGAAGGTGATTTCACTTTGCACAGACATTGCAGTTCTAGTGTAAATGCAGCCTGAATCCAGATCAGGGCCTAACCTGACAACATGCCAAAGTGCAGCAAGATTTCCCGACAGTGGGAGTCTCAATCCACCTCACTCAGATTCGGTTCGGAACTTAACACCAGATTTATACAACAAGTGCAAAGCTGAAGGCATTTTGCACAAGGCTAAATATAGGGTAAATGCATCTTTAAAGTAATAATTACACCAAAAGGCTTCTGAATAGAAACTGGCTGTGCACTAGGCAGAGATTAGGAGCCATTTCTGAAACTGGAACTTGAGAGGACCTCTTGGTGCACAAACGGTGTCTGGGTGCATGCTGGTCAGCAAGTTTTTAACCTCAGTGTTACTTAAAAGAACTTTGGGTACATTTAGCAATAGATAGTACAATGTCTTGTTTTTGGTCATAAACTCTGAGGACATGGTATTCAGTTCTCTAGACAAAACATCAATGCAAATTATTCTTGTCAACATAAGGCCATATATCCATTCAGTATCCTCTTAAAAATAAAGTTGGTCAGGTCTGTCTTTTAACATGAACAGCAATACAACTGAGACCTTTCATTGAATACACAAGTGTGCACTTACTGAAATAGCTATACAGAAAGAATGAACTAACTTGTATTTATATAGCAATGTGTCCTACTCTAAGGACATCCTAAAGTGGTTCACAACCAAGGAATTCCTTTTGAAGTGCAGTCATTTGTATTGATGCCTTCTGCTAGATGTTGCAATTGATATAGATGAAGTATTTTTAAGTTCCTACATTATGGACTAGTAATGACCATCTCCAACAAGAGAGAGTCTAACCACCTCCCCATGACATTCAACAGCATTACCATCACCGAATCCCCCCCCTTCAACATCCTGGGGGTCACCATTGACCAGAAACTTAACTGGACCAGCTACATAAATACTGTGGCTACAAGAGCAGGTCAGAGGCTGGGTATTCTGCAGCGAGTGACTCACCTCCTGACTCCCCAAAGCCTTTCCACCATCTACAAGGCACAAGTCAGGAGTGTGATGGAATACTCTCCACTTGCCTGGATGAGTGCAGCTCCAACAACACTCAAGAAGCTCGACACCATCCAGGACAAAGCAGCCCGCTTGATTGGCACCCCATCCACCACCCTAAACATTCACTCCCTTCACCACCGGCGCACTGTGACTGCAGTGTGTACCATCCACAAGATGCACTGCAGCAACTCGACCAAAGCTTCTTTGACAGCACCTCCCAAACCCGCGACCTCTACCATTTAGAAGGACAAGAGCAGCAGGCACATGGGAACAACACCACCTGCATGTTCCCCTCCAAGTCACACACCATCCCGACTTGGAAATATAGCGCCGTTCCTTCATTGTCGCTGGGTCAAAATCCTGGAACTCCCTTCCTAATAGCACTGTGGGAGAACCGTCACCACACGGACTGCAGCGGTTCAAGAAGGCGGCTCACCACCACCTTCTCAAGGACAGTTAGGGATGGGCAATAAATGCTGGCCTTGCCAGCGACACCCACACTCCATGAACGAATAAAAAAGTACCCAAGCTGCATTGGATAAAAAGCTAATTAACTGGTTAAACAGCATACTTTATGTTAAAGGGCTGGATCTCTAGCTAGTTTCAGAGATTAGATATGGTCAAACACTATGTCCTACCTAAATATCTCTTCTGGACTGATTAATAAAAAGCTAATTTCCACCCAACTGTGAGGATGGCTTTTGATGAGTAGTCAAATATAATATGCAAAATATATAATTCTTCTTCTGTTGTTCCTTCAGAATTTTTGTCCTTTTACCGGAGAAGTGTACATGAAGGGAGTTGGAGACAGGCTGCTAACACTCCAGCGCCAATTCTCTGATCCCCAAACTCCCTTCAAGCATGGCTCCCCTTGGGACAACGGAACTGGTGAATCTACTCTATCATGCCACCCAAAGCCAGTCTTTAACTTCTAGGAACATAGGAACAAATAGGCCATTCAGCCCCTCGTGCCTGCTCCGCCATTTGATAAGATCATGGCTGATCTGTGATCTAACTCCATATACCTGCCTTTGGCCCATATCCCTTAATACCCTTGATTGCCAAAAAGCTATCTATCCAAGATTTAAATTTAGCAATTGAGCTAGTATCAATTGCCGTTTGTGGAAGAGAGTTCCAAACTTCTACCACCCTTTGTGTGTAGAAATGTTTCCTAATCTCACTCCCAAAAGGTCTGGATGGAAAAGTACTTGTTCTCAGTCCAAACATTGTGAATGGCAGATAGGCTGTCAATCCAAAGCCACAATATTTCTATTTTACCCCTGCCTTGTAATGAAAGACTATTATACAAAAAATCCTTCTGTTTCAAATAGTAACCAATCCAGAAGCCACAGACAGCAAAACAGCTGCCAATTTCTTAAGCCAATGAAGTATTGGGCTGCTTGGTGGTGCAACACATCGGAACATCAATGCGCTGTACCATGGAATGATGGATATGAGTGTGGGTCTACTATCACCCACATCAGATTCCTGATCTTAGTCACTCAACACTGTGCATCCCTCTCTTCCTCATAGCTAGTTTCACATCAACACTGGTTGGGTCACCTACCATCTTGTCTGCAGATAGGTGGAGATAAGAACATGGATGTGGAATATTTCAGAAACATAGGAACACGAGGAGGCCATTCAGCCCCTCGAGCCTGCTCCGCCATTCAATTAGATCATGGCTGACCTGCATCTCAACTCTATTTACCCGCCTTTGCTCCATATCCCTTGATAACCTTACCTAACAAAATTCCATCCATCTTAGTCTTGAAAGCTTCAATTGACCCAGCATCCACAGCCTTTTAGGCAGCGAGTTCCAGATTTCTACTATCCTTTGTGCGAAAAGTGCCCTTTTTGAAAAATGAAACTCAGTAAAAAAAAACACAAATGTAGTGGTTAATTAGCATTGAGTGGAATCATCCAGACTGTCGCTAGTTGTATGGCAAGTGTAGAGTAGTGACCCACATTTATTAACCATACACTGACCAATGCATGATTTACTCACTCTGCATTAAGTTATGGATGTTAAATGCAATCATGAGAATTCTTCAGTTTAACAACTCAGATTAATCATTTGATCATTGTTTCAGTTGGCTCAAAAAAACCAAAGTAACATGGGATACAAAACCACATTAAGGTATAGATTGTGTTTCAGACAGCATCATCTTCCTTTTTTAGTTAAAGAACTGAAGAGAAGAAGCAGCTCTTACTTTGAAAAGCTGTTTGCTGAAAATAAGTCAGCATTAAAATGCCTAACCAAAAGTTGACCAAAAAAATCAACATAACATTTTTAAAATGTAGGAGAGATACCAAGGACTGTGGTAAGCAGTACAACCACCTCAGTAAAGGTGAAGATTTGCAAAGAGCAAAGTTGGAGCTGTGCTATTGCGTAGTCAATTGTTTGACCCTGACACCGTTTTGGTAATGATTATGACTTTATTTCACACAAGAATTAATACATTACAGTATTTAAGCAGTGGTTTACAAAGCACAATTGAGACTTGTATTACCCCATTGTCCTTTGGGTAGAGGCCGTGACCCGATTCCCCGTTACATCTATCCTCTTTCCACGTCACTGTCTCTTTTCTTAGAATCATAGAAAGGTTACACCATGGAAGGAGGCCATTCAGCCCATCAAGTCCACGATGAAATCTCTGTCCCAAATCACTTCTTTTAGTCCTTACTGCTGCACGCATGCATTCCTTAACAAAGTTATTCTTCCCCTTTCTTATCATGTCCTCCAGTCCTGTCTTAATCACGTCCAGAGAACAGAATATACTACATGGTCTTAGTTGATCTGGGATCACTACAAGTAATGTGATCAACAGCTATTTCATGATTCAATTATTCCTGTTTTCGCCCTGTCTGGTAGCTGCCACATCCTCCCTGTCTACCCCAACATTAGTCTGCTTTCCTAACAGTAAAACTAAGCACAGAGTACAATGGGAGCATTCTAAAGTTATCAAGATACCCCTGATAAGGGTTGCCCAAGAGTAAGTGGTCAGAATTTAACAGTATCAAACAGCAGTAACGAAAATATACCATGATTTTAAAATGAAACCCGAACACAATTTATTACATCAAAAAGCCATTTCCTTCCACCACCTTAAAAAAAAACTCTCTTTGGCTGGAGAAAAAGCAGACCTGCTATTGTACCTCACAGGTAAGGAGAAGAGCATGCACTGATTTTGGTTAAGTATTATTTTACTTAAATTGTCGTGTCATGTTATTTTTCTTCATTGCTACCTCCAACTGCTTTTAGCTCGGTGCCTGAAAACTGGCTGTTAGTTGCGTGTGCCGTATGCTTTCCTCCCTGCAATGTTGTGGTAAATGAAGCATTCTTTTATCCTCTGTTTCTCATTTCCTAAAGTATGCATACAAGATGTGGCTTGATTGCCTTGGCAACGGGCAGTTGCAGGGGCAGTCTGTAAACACCATGTATTGTTCTATATGTATAAATGCGTAGGCTTCAAGGAGCTCCTGAAACATTTACCTGAGGAAGGAGGAAGTCTCCGAAAGCTTGTGAATTTAAAATAAAATTGCTGGATTATAACTTGGTGTTGTAAAATTGTTTACAATTGTCAACCCCAGTCCATCACCGGCATCTCCACATCATTAAAATACTGGACAAGGACATGGGGCAGAATTTGACCTCGAGCCGGGAAGGGAGCTGGGGAGTTGGTGCGAAACCCGGAAGGTAAGTTGGCGGGTTACGATCATAGATTGCGACCTTAATGAGGTCAACAAATTTTATTTCCGGGCTTCGCGCCCGGCAGCCAGCCTGATTGACAGATTGGCTGGTTATCGGGCAGGAAGGCCTGCGGTAGCAAGCAGCAGCCGGGGATCGGAGGGAGGGATCATTGGCCTGGGAGGACATTAGACGGGGCTGGGACTTGGTAATCGGGTGAAGAGTTGGAGGTAGGTGGGGGCCACCATCTGGGAGGGTGGGGCTAATCGCAGGGGTCCTGTAGTCCAGGTGAGCTTGTTGAGCCTGGATGAAGCACTCCTGCTACTCCTGGCTCACAAGCAGTGCAATAAAGGCACTCACCTCATGAATACGGCCCTTCCTGCCTACTTTCACCTGACATGAATCGGAAACCCAAACAGATAAGGTTAAATTTATTTAGGTTTTGCAATGCACAAAGAATTAAGCACCTCAAGTATTTCAATGAGGTTCATTTCCCCTTCAAGCATTGGCCCATCGGCTTTAAGAGGGGTGGAGGTTCCTGGTGTCTGTTGTGCACACGTATACATACCTGCCTGGGTGAGCTGGACCCGCGACGTGGGCCCGCTCCAAAAAGCTGTTATTTTAACCTCCCCCTGCCCTGAACCCACCCGTTCTTGGGGGTTGAAACTACCCCCATGGTTTCCACCTGTACAAATAATTGGTACTGTCCCTTTTAGTATACTACCCTCCCCATAATACATTATAAAGAATCACAAGGTTGATTCTGTGGTTGACAGGCTAGATTGCACCAATATGGAATGTGCAATTATCGGCTGGGAGGTTAGACAGGAAACCACTTCTGCCCATCCCCAGTCTGATTCGCCTTGAGCACGATCTTGTGCTGGAAACTGAATTGTGAATGAAAAACTCACATGAAAAATGCCAGGGCTTCATTCAGGGGCTGAAATTGATTGAAAGCTACTTAAAATTATCTGAAGGCGAGATTTTGCCAAGTTTCTCACTGTGAATGCCCTTGTGGTGTGCTCAGCTAGCCCATATAAATGGGCAATGCTGGGAGGGCACGTTCTTGGCCTTTTAGAGATTGAGATCTCAAAAGCAGTGTTGAAATATCCTTAGCTGGAATGTTGCTTCTTGGATTTATGCTTTCGGTATTAGGTTTTTTTTGCTTTCTTATCAGCTACAATTTCAGCTGCTGCTACCAAAATTCAGAATATATGGGAATTCCTCTGGGTTTTCCCGTCTGAATCTGTTGCAGGAGGAACAGAAGGGCCTAAGGAGAGATGAAAGGCAGGTCTGTTTACACCTTTACCCAAGCAGACCCAGGTATGTCGATGGAAATCTGCCTTCACCGGCTCCAATTCACCAAGAAGACGGTGACAGAAATATGTTATAACCTCAAGCCTGGCGGTCAGATAAGACTGACTGCAGGGGCGGCCCTGTTGGTGGTAGTACAAGGTTCCCACAGTTCTGATTTTTGATGCCTTCAAATCATTCCACCTCACATCAGTCCCTACATATAGGAGGTGACAAATACTTACCAGGGATATCTCTTTATAACGTCCCAAATGATAGGCTGGTATCAGCATGAAAGGGCAATGCATTACTTCTTTGTGCCAGGATTTCCCAAAGTTTAGGGCAGCATTGATGAAACTGTTGTGGCTATCTGGGCTCCAATACTGAATCCCACAGCCTTCATGAACAGAAAGAGGTAATGCAGTTAATGTACAGGTGATCTGAAGGAGAGAGGAAAGAAATAGAAATAGAAGAGAAAGTCAACGCCCGCAAGAGAGTGCGATTTTAGAAGCAGGTGCAAAGTTTGCTCTGCAGCAACATGGACTTGCAGGTAGATCAATGAGGATATCTTTGCATAGATTGCCAAGGTGTAACTGGTTCAAAGGAAACACCGTTGCTTGCATACTTTGTCCAATTACTTGGTCTCGCAAAATGCTGGTAATCTTATCTTGGCGATTTTCTGAGGCTGGCATGCTTTTTCCCGTATCTGTTGAAAGGTCCTCTTTACGTTGAAGACTGTATTGACCCTTTTGGCCATCGTCATAGAAGTTTACAACATGGAAACAGGCCCTTCGGCCCAACATGTCCATGTCGCCCAGTTTATACCACTAAGCTAGTCCCAATTGCCTGCACTTGGCCCATATCCCTCTATACCCATCTTACCCATGTAACTGTCCAAATGCTTTTTAAAAGACAAAATTGTACCCGCCTCTACTACTGCCTCTGGCAGCTCGTTCCAGACACTCACCACCCTTTGAGTGAAAAAATTGCCCCTCTGGACCCTTTTGTATCTCTCCCCTCTCACCTTAAATCTATGCCCCTCGTTATAGACTCCCCTACCTTTGGGAAACGATTTTGACTATCTACCTTATCTATGCCCCTCATTATTTTATAGACTTCTATAAGATCACCCCTTAACCTCCTACTCTCCAGGGAAAAAAGTCTCAGTCTATCCAACCTCTCCCTATAAGTCAAACCATCAAGTCCCAGTAGCATCCCAGTAAATCTTTTCTGCACTCTTTCTAGTTTAATATCCTTTCCATAATAGGGTGACCAGAACTGTACACAGTATTCCAAGTGTGGCCTTACTAATGTCTTCTACAACTTCAACAAGACATCCCAACTCCTGTATTCAATGTTCTTCACCACCCTATCCACCTGTGACTCCACTTTCAAGGAGCTATGAACCTGTACTCCTAGATCTCTTTGTTCTATAACTCTCCCCAACGCCCTACCATTAACGGAGTAGGTCCTGGCCCGATTCGATCTACCAAAATGCATCACCTCACATTTATCTAAATTAAACTCCATCTGCCATTCATCGGCCCACTGGCCCAATTTATCAAGATCCCTTTGCAATCCTAAATAACCTTCTTCACTGTCCACAATGCCACCAATCTTGGTGTCATCTGCAAACTTACTAACCATACCTCCTAAATTCTCATCCAAATCATTAATATAAATAACAAATAACAGCAGACCCAGCACCGATCCCTGAGGCACACCGCTGGTCACGGGCCTCCAATTTGAAAAACAACCCTCTACAACCACCCTCTGTCTTCTGTCATCAATCCAATTTTGTATCCAATTGGCTACCTCACCTTGGATCCCGTGAGATTTAACCTTATGTAACAACCTACCATGCGGTACCTTGTCAAAGGCTTTGCTGAAGTCCATGTAGACCACGTCTACTGCACAGCCCTCATCTATCTTCTTGGTTACCCCTTCAAAAAACTCAATCAAATTCGTGAGACATGATTTTCCCCTCACAAAACCATGCTGACTGTTCCTAATCAGTCCCTGCCTCTCCAAATGCCTGTAGATCCTGTCTCTCAGAATACCCTCTAACAACTTACCCACTACAGATGTCAGGCTCACCGGTCTGTAGTTCCCAGGCTTTTCCCTGCCGCCCTTCTTAAACAAAGGCACAACATTTGCTACCCTCCAATCTTCAGGCACCTCACCTGTAGCTGTCGATGATTCAAATATCTCTGCTAGGGGACCCGCAATTTCCTCCCTAACCTCCCATAACGTCCTGGGATACATTTCATCAGGTCCCGGAGATTTATCTACCTTGATGCGCGTTAAGACTTCCAGCACCTCCCTCTCTGTAATATGTACACTCCTCAAAACATCACTATTTATTTCCCCAAGTTCCCTAACATCCATGCCTTTCTCAACCGTAAATACCGATGTGAAATATTCATTTAGGATCTCACCCATCTCTTGTGGTTCCGCCACAAGATGACCTTGTTGATCCTTAAGAGGCCCTACTCTCTCCCTAGTTACTCTTTTGCCGTTTATGTATTTGTAGAAGCACTTTGGATTCTCCTTTGCCTTATCTGCCAAAGCAATCTCATGTCCCCTTTTTGCCCTCCTGATTTCTCGCTTAACTCTTAACTGTAATGCAGTCGGCACTTCTGTGCCGAGAATACCATTCTGCCCCAAACAGGGCAAATCCTCTTTTCTTTCACTTGCTGTCGGATCATTTCCATTACTGCTCAGTCACACATCGAGGATGCTCTGCGAAATGCAAAACATTTATTCCTACAACATTCTGCCTGCCAAAAAAATGATTTCCCCTGTAAAGTAGCAGCTGGAGCCCTTTGAAAGTTACCGCTGTGCAGGAAGCGCCTGCTCCCACATTGAGACGTCACAGCACCAGGTCAAATCCAGGCGAGGAGCTGGTCATGGAAAAATAAGGGCTATGCAAGATCATACTAGTTTGGCCTTTTCCAAAACATGCTAGCACAAAGCTCACAATGCTCCAGTAACCAAAAATTCACCCCTCATGTATGGATTTAAAAATATATCTTCTGACAAAAAGGACTTTCCAGTATCTGAAGTGAACACAAAGTGGTTTAATTTTCTCTGGTAGCACATTGTTTATCATATTTATGAAAGTAGCACACAAAGGAATTTTACACAGTCATTAATCCATTAGCAACTACAATCAAATAAAAGAAAGAAAAAACTTTAACACATTAACCAGTGAATTATCACAGGACTGTATTAAGTGGTATCTACAGCACAGAAATACACCACTCCGCCCAACTGGTCTACGCCAGTGTTTATACGCCACAAGAGCCCCCTCCCACTCTAATTACCCCTTCCCACCCTGCCCCCATATCCCCCTGTTCCCTTCTCCCTCATGTATACATTAAACCTTCGTTTAACTGCATCAATTCAATCTGCGTCAACCATTCCATGTGGCAGCGAGTTCCACATTCTCTGTGTAAAGAAATTCCTCCTAAATTCTTTACTTGATCTGTTAATGGCTCTCTTATATTAATGCTTCCTTGTTCTGGATTCACCCACAAGTAGAAACAATTTCTCCACATCCACCTTATCGAACCCCTTCAGAATTTTAAAGACCTCTATCAGGTCTCCTCTTTTCACTGGGAAAGAGCCCCAGCCTGCTCAGTTTTTCCTGATCGGAAGGCTGTAACTATCAATATCCTTCATCTTGATGGGCAAACAACTTCATCTCCGGTCTTCAATCAAATCTCTTCTATATTTGTATAATTACTTTTAATGAATTACTGTAAACAACATCTCCATCTGTAGCTATATAGAAGACATGCAATTAAGCAATTTTCTTACAAATGTGCTTCTTTTTTGTTCAAGGGGTATGGCCAACATTGGCAAGGCTGGCATTTATTGCCCATCCCTGCTTTACCTTAGAAGGTGGCAATGGACCTTCTCCTTGAACTAGTGCAGTTCTTGTGGTGATGTTATGCAGAAATTCCAGATTCTGATCCAACGATGATGAAGGAACCCCACTTCAAATTTTGCCTTAATTGCACCTATTTTTGCAGGCAAAAAGTGATCCATAATTATTACTGCCCTTATTTTAGCATAACCCATCCATAAGCAATTGGTTCAATTTAGTGATTTTGTACTTGGTTTTAATTGAGCAATAGCAATACTTTTCCCACCTAAAAGTTACTTTTCATTTCCATTACTGACTATGAAATACTGCTACAAACAGGGTAGTTTCAGGTTTGGGGCTACCCTGTGTATTCTCAAATCTGTCATCAGAAGTTACCCTTTGAGGATTGTATTTTAGTTCATTATTTAGTTTATGAAAAATTAACATGGGGCAATGCAAATAATTGGAGTGATTTCTCCAGAAAAATTGGATTAATGTCATTCTCTATTTTCAGAGGAAAAGTTAACAGTAGCAGAAATTGGCTCATACTTCACTCATTTGCTGTCTTTTAAAATTAATTATTATGCAGTTGATCATTTTTAAGGTTGATACAGGATGGAAGCCACGTTTTAGGTGCTGCAGGCTGTGAATGAACTTCAGTTAAGAAACACTTCACACCATTAATCCCATCCACTATGCTGCTTTAGTTTATTTAACTCCAGCACACATTTTCATTTTACCGTGTGCGGAACTCGGTGCAAGAAATTCAGACAAGGCCCTCAGCCCGCAGCGGTAGGAGTTTTTAAATCACACGTCTAATCTTGGCATCCGGGACTAGAGTCTCTGGTGCAAATAGATCAACAGATTTGACTCGTTTTAGCAAGAAATGGGTGGCTACTGCGACAGGCACTTACTTGAAAAATTGCTAAACAAACATTCAGCCAAGATTATGGCACACCCAGTTTAAATTGTTAGAGTCAAAGTGCGTCTCTAGAATGAATGAGTTCATGGAGAAGGGACAAAAAGACAAAACAGATATTTTCTCCATAGTTTATTGTGATTGGATGACGACATTGAAATGCCGTACTCCATCTTGTATAAATATTTTCTTTGGCAGCCTGAAAGTAGTGAAATACTTTTGTTTCCTGCTGCAGTTGAAACTGGGACTCTAATAGGCTTGAAAATATTCACACCGGCGTATATTATACCATTGTTCAGCCTTAGGAACAGGAGTAGGCCATTCAGCCCCTCGAGCCTGCTCCGCCATTCAATTAGATCATGGATGATCCGTATCTCAACTCCATTTAACCACCTTAGCTCCATATCCCCAAGTTTATTTAAGCTTAAAAAGGAGGAAAGAGGGGACAGAATCCAAACCTGCTGAATGACTTCAACTTCCAACTGAAGCAACATTTGGCTCCAGCCAGTTTGACTCCTCAAGGTTCTATCTGTCTCCAGTGTTGAGAAGGATCGGCCTGGCCATGCTGCCACGGAACGCTCAGTCCAGTTGGACCGTTCCACCCCACCTGTCCTTCGTCGAAAAGTTTATGCAAAAAAACACCTTTGACCACAAGGCAATCAGCAAGTGGTCCACACGTAACATCCTCGAGACCCTGAGGGAAAAGGAGATGGTGGATCCTGTCGGTTGTTTCCCTGAGCAGACTGCCGATGTCATTTGGCAGAACGCCTCATCGCCAGAGCTTTCAAACAAGCACCAAGACCTAGCTTGGCTGATGGTGAGAAGGGCCCTTCCAGTCAGATCCTTTATGCACTCCCGAAGTCTCAGCGCCACCGTGCGCTGTCCCCGAGGATGCTGCAGCGGAGACGAGACCATCACTCACCTCGTTCTGGAACGTGCCTTTGCAAAGGAGAGAGATGCAGTGGTATCTGTCCAGGTTCGTCCCAAGCAGCCCCGTAACACAGGACTCTGTGCTCTACAGGCTGTTCCCGGGGACGCACACCGAGATGGACTTCAATTGCTGCTGGAAGACCATCAACTCGGTGAAAGACGCCCTTTGGTCTGCCCGAAACTTGCTGGTCTTCCAGTGCAGGGAGCTGTCCTCGACCGAGTGTTGCAGACTGGCACATTCCAAGGTCCAGGACTACGTGCTCAGGGACGCACTGAGGCTGGGTGCGGCCTCCACAAAGGCTCTGTGGGGAAAGGCAACCGTTTAGAGCCTTCCCGCCATTGCATACCGAGGGGTTGCAATCAGGGAAAAACCTCTCGGGCAGAATGTAAAATTAAAATTGATGTAATGTACCTGTAATCAATAATCTGTATGGAATGTAATGCAATGAGGCACCCTAGACTGTCATGAACTGTAATTATGTACAATGTGTTCATTGAATTGTACTTGATGCAACCTGCAAATTGTATATGTGTGGAATGTGATATGACAACTGTATTGTATGTATTGCTGCAAATTTTATGAATAAAAGTATATTTTTTGAAAAAAAAGTTTGCCAGAGCCAAAACTGGTGCTCCCCAGATCACCTCCTCTTCTGACTATAGCAGACCTCCATGTTGAAGAAATGTAAGCTAATCAGATGGGGAAGGCACTCCAATGGTGCCAATTCAACATACAAGTTGGGGGAGGTGGGGGAGAGAGGAGGATTTAATTCCTTCCGGTGCCTGTCTGAATCAGGTGGGAGCCTCATGAATTTATGCTAATTGGGATCACATTACATCGATAGGATCCCAAAGCCATTTTTGTGGCCGACTGGTCAAAGTATCTGCCATGGACTCTCCACTCAGTAGAAGCTGTCAGGCCAGAAGTGGAGGCCCTTCCAGGCAAGTAAAAAAGAAAACTTATCTTGGTGGTACAAAGAGAGCAGGAGTGCCCCTCTTTACCTCACAAAAATAGTTTGGGCTTCTGCCACCCCAGGCTCCCTGCCGTTGCGCATTCCCAAACCACTACAACAACTTACCTTGCTGCCAGCTGAGTAGACCCAAACCCAGGGGGCTGCCTCTGGAGGCCTGTTTGGGGAAAGGCAGCTCACAGGTTCCATTTAATTGAGGCTCAGCCTTTAAAATGGACCTGGTCTCCTGCTGCACTTCCCGGCCAGTCTGCCAGTGCATTCCACTGAGCAACCGCCCGCCAGTTAAAATTTCCCCAAAACAATCTACACCATTTTTAATCACAGAAAAGATAATGCCACCTTCTGTTGAACAGCAGAGCAGGGAGATAGATGCACATTTACAGGACATTTATCTTTACCTAGCAGACACCAGCTGAGCAAAGCAGGTATAAAAGATAAAAACACATTATACCGATAATGGTCACAAGTGACATTTACAACACATTCCTGGTCCCTAGCAGTCTTTTTCTACTTCATCCCTTCTCCGTTGATTACACAAGTATCAAACATGCTTTTCCCAAGCTTGTAAAAATCTCTCTTCTCATGCATAGTCCAAGAGCTTGCTATCAGAACACAAACTACAATGAACAGAAACAGCAACGACGATGAATCTGCAAGCTTGTGTCCGCTGCACGTTTTCTTCAGACATCATACTTTCCCATATGACTTGATATTGTGTAGTAGAAATTATATTTTACATCTCAAATGGTTAAATTTATAAAGACATGCAAAGAATTAAGTCACTAAGAAAAGGAATCTCAGAGAATAAGGTGATAAAAGGGTATTTTACATAACAGTTTGATCATTCGGTCCAGTAGATTAACAACTTAAATTGATGATACATGGAAGCATCATTGTTACAGTCCTCTGTATCCCCTCAAGAGCAGTAATATCTTTACTATATATACAAATAAAATGATTCTTGATGAGGCTGTAGTTATTTAAGTATAGGGAAGCTTTATCTCACTGCAGTGTTCCAACAAAATAGTTGAGCTTTCAGAAAATATGTTCCATTCATCCTCATTACATTGGTACCACTTATTGTTATAAAGACTACTTAAATACTTTCAGTAGTTGATGTAATGACAAAGAGGAAAATATAAAGCTTCATAATTTACTTTGCTTTACCTGTTGCAGGAATTCCAATGAGCACAAACTGTTCCTCACTCCAAGCTATCTCATGCAAGACTGGTCTGGCCTTGAATTATAGCTTCTGGCTCCCAACTTCTCACTGCATAATCAGCATAGTGAAGGTCTGTAGAAAAACTATCATTTCACCGTGGAACAACCCACTTGGTCTGATGGTAACAGCCAACTTCACAAGAAACCAATTGTTTAGCAGTGGACAAGCCGTAACAGCCAGTCTTGCAAGTTAGTATTGAACAGGTGGTAACAACTAGCCTTGCAAGAAACCAACAGGTTATAACAGCCAGTCTGGCAAGAAATTAATTGGTTAGCCTTAATCAGGTTTTAATCAATTCGTTTTTCGGTAAAAAGTTGCTGAAAATATTTAAGTAGTCCTTATAACAATAAGTGGTACCAATGTAATAAGGATGAATGGAACATATTTTCTGAAAGCTCACCTATTTTGTTGGAACACTGCAGTGAGATAAAGCCTCCCTATACTTAAATAACTACAGCCTTGTCAAGAATCATTTTAATTGTATATATAGTAAAGATATTACTGTTCTTGAGGGGATAGAGGAGCATAACAAAGATGCTTCCATGTATCATCAATTTAAGTTTAAGAAAAGATTGAGGATGTTGGGTTTGTGTTCTTTAGAAAAGAAACTTTGAGGTGATCTTATTTTCAAGATGCTGAAAGAAAAAAAACATAACTGAAGATCTTAAAGATTGGGAGTGCAAGGTAACCATTCGGAACTTAGGAGTAATAAGTTTTTCAATCCAGGAGCAATAGAATTAAGGAATAAGGTACTGAGGAAGGCTATTGAATTGAACAGCATAAATAGGATCAAGAAGCAATTAGGTGCAGTTCTACAGAGAGAAAAGATTGAAGAATGTGGTGAGCAAGTGGGGGAAATTAGGTATTGACAAAAGGTAATGGTGTGTAGGAACCAATGGTCTTTTCTGTCCCTACAAATTTTTATGCATTCATCTGGAGGTATTCCCAAGTTTGGTTCAGCAACTCATGCTGCTTTCCAAGCTAGCATGCAGTACTGCTTAACTCTGCTGAATTTGTGATGTGGAGATGCCGGTGATGGACTGGGGTTGACAAATGTAAAGAATCTTACAACACCAGGTTATAGTCGAACAGTTTTATTTGAAAATCACAAGCTTTCGGAGATTATCTCCTTCGTCAGGTGAGTGAGTGGGATTCCTTGAACGTTATGCACTTCCTGGTGATTGTGCTTTCACCACTTGGGGGTAGCAGAAACTATTTTGCATCATCAGCAAAGCAAGCTGGATATTGTCAACTTGCTGAGAAAACAGGGTGTAATATCGGGATAAAGATTCTGCTCCGTCACTAACGACTGATGCTGGAATCGGTGCAGTGGAATCTTTATCCCATTGTGTTAAATATTGCCACATTGGGGATGAGGCTTCCTAGGAACACATTCCTTAATTTAAGAGGAATAAAATCATTTTTCTTGGGGTCAGAAAGCACTCATGTACTGAAATCACATATTTTAGAACAGTGACAGAAATATTACAAATAAGGGTTCACCACACCCATGAGAGGAACACAAAACTCGTGGCCAGAAAGGGAGGATGATATAATGTAAAGAGCACCATGGTCTAGAAATTTAGCTCTGGTGAGTGTGTAACCAGAGTTCTGGATACAGGGTTGACATCTGGTGGGAGAGACTTGAAAGATTATTTTACCATGACGGGTATCAAAGTCATCCATCATCCTGTACTCACTCTATATCCACACAGGCACACTTTCCAGCAGAAGTCAGGAGTAAAACCCTGGCTGACTTTTCCTTCCCTAAATTAGTGGCATAGGAACAGGTGTATGTCATTCAGCCCCTCCAGCCTGTTCCACCATTGAATTAGATCACAGCTGATCTGTAACTCAACTCCATTTACCTGCCTTTGCTCCATATCCCTTGATACCCTTACCCAACCAAAATCTATCAATCTCAGTCTTGAAAATTTTATTTGTCCCAGCCTCCATAGCCTTTTGGGGGAAGGAGTTTTCCAGATTTATATTATCCTTTGCATGAAAATGTGCTTCCTGATTTCATTCCTAAATGGCCTAGCACTACAATTGGCCTCAATTATAGCCCCCAATTGCTGCCTGAACTGAGATCAGTTCACTCATCACAGACTGGGAGTCAAATTTGGGTCCTTTTAATCTGCTGTGTCTATGGGTACCAATGTACCCTCAAACATTCTGTTGTAATACAATAACACTCAGCTCTGAAGTGCCAAACAGCAGCTCCTTGTAAATGGCATAGCGGTGGGAACGTTCATCAGTGTTTAAAAATAACATCTACAACTTACATAACCTCAGCTTGATGAGTCAGAGGTTGCTAATGTTGTTAAGTAGGAAATTAATTCTTGCATTATGTAGAGATAATTTCTTCTCTGGCACTGTTATAATTCCAACTTGCCAAACTGAAAGTGAATCTGCATGGATTTGCCAAAACAGAGTCTTTAAACAATTCAAATCCGCTGGGCCTGTCCTTTTAATGTTGAAATATATCTACGCTTGTCAATTCTAAGCCTGTGTCAAATCAGAAACATTTGCGGCTATCTTCACATTCCTACTGAAGGGACTGGAAGTATTATGTGAATTTCTCAACTGTTCTATCAAGATAGAACAATTCAAGACAAGCTTCAGTTTCAATAGAAAATCTAAATACAATTAAAATGAACATTTTAATATACATATCTCCTTTTGGTCTGGAAATTTCCTGACTCCTCGCCACCCACTGACACTTTTGGAATTTCATGCCGTAAGAGACAGCCTCTATCCAACAGATTTGTCCAAATATGAGTGAGCATATTAAAATGAGGGGCAAATGACAGAAATACATCCTGAGAAGTATTTCCCATTATTTGTGCCATAGCAGTGCTAGAGGTTGGGAGTATCACGCATTCCTGCATGACTATGTGTAGAGGACAAGGGTGCATAACCTTAAAATTAGAGCTGGCCATTCAGAAGTGATGTCAGGAAGCACTTCTTCACACAAAGGGTAGTGGAAATCTTGAACTCTCCCCCAAAAAGCTGTTGAGGATAGGTCAATTGAAAATTTCAAAACTGAGATTGATAGATTTTTGTTTGGTATTAAGGGTTATGGAACCAAGACACGTAGATGGAGTTGAGATACAGATTAGCCATGATCTAATTGAATAGCAGAACAGGCTCGAGAGGCTGAATAGCCTACTCTTGTTTCTGTGTTCCTAGGAAGTAATAATAGCTACATGCTCAGCATACAGATGTGGATCAAGGCAGAACTAGCTTTGTGTGCACATTTAAATTCATATGTTGTGCTCTGTAAAACTAAGACTGGGGTAGATCTAATATGGTTGACTGGCTCTGGCATGTCTGATATCGGGTGGGTGGCTTTAGTCTTTAACTTCCATTAGCTGTTAATATGATAATTTGCTTTTAAAAGGGTGCTGCAGCCCTTTAAGTAGCTGCAACAGGGCTGGGTATTCCATCCCCAAACCAGGCAGATTGCAAAGTAAGAGCTGGTACTGAATATTCAGTTTGAGCTTACCCCAGATGACTCACTGGGGTAGGCTATGTGCCATTTGGGCAGGTACAAAGCCCTGACCCAAACATTCTGTCTGCATCTGTGCACATTGTGGAAAAATGTATATGTTGCTCAGATGGAAACCAATGTACAACTACTTGTTTATAAATGCAATATAATACTCTCTATGTGATTTTGTACACTTTGAACTTATGGGGCTATTGCCTGCCAAATACAGTGGACGCAATAACCTAACTGCAAAAATGTTTACGTGGACCTGTTGCAACTCATCTCAAATTACCGTTGTAGAATATATGACTTGGTTTCAAAATTTTACCCCACACTGACCAAGCACAGTGAAATCCATAGATCCTAGTGCAGAATATATGGAAAGAACGTATTCACTGGATTTAAACCAAGCACAAGAAACCAAAATAACAAATGCGCCACCCTGCCTGAGTCATCACCATAAATTTAAAGCAGCAAAAAAAAATTGGCATCATCGTGCACCTCAAACGTTTTTCTGTCTCTTATACAGTGGTAATAACAACCAACCGATCTAACAAGTTGAGGTTTGCAAACTTTTAAAGTGCATACCACTACTGTTTCATAAAAGATGCATCAAGACACTTTCCCTGTTAAATAAATAAAATGACAATTAATTTAACACTAACATTTTTAACATAATTAATTTACTACAAATTTAAAGATAAATCAAATTTATTGTTTTAGTAAACGTCCTCATTTACAAAGAACTGCCCCAGAAGGAGGTATATTCCCTTAAATAGCTAGGCTGTTAGATTATGGATCAACAGGGAGATAGCTACCTCACTAAAACAATTCTTCATTTTACTGTAATGACTGGTGGACAAGACAAATGGGTTTCTCACATCTAGCAAATCAAACTGAGAAGTCTCATTATTGAAAACAGCAGCATCAGGTAGAAACTTTGCCTTGCCTTGTCAGATCAACAAGATTATTGTTGAAATATAACAGAAGTTAATCGTTGGATAGCTTTTAGATAACATGAGAGATGGCTCTTCAGCCACTGGTGAGTAAGAACTACTGTTATGTACTTCTAGTCCTTGGGTATCTGACTAAAGAGAGTCTTTTCTGTTCCAAGCTCCACTTTGGCACTTGAGTACATGATCAGCAAGTGTACACCTCACCCCAGTTCCACAGTCAGTCCCCCACTCCTGAAACAGCATAATCCACAGGAGATCTGCAGTTTATATGTGAAAATGTTATGTCTAACATAAGCTATCCAATATACTTTGGGCATCATGCTGTCTAGAAGCAATTTTGAGTCACACTTGCTCAAATTTCATATTCAGAAAATGGCAACAAATCACAGCTAAATAGCTAAGGGATTTACCAATCAACATGTAGCAAGGAGGAATGAGAACCACCAATCAACGAGTTGAAAACACAAAATAAAATCAAAAATGAGCAGTCAGCAATAAGTATTAATAAAAAAGACAAAGCAATCAAATTACTCAGAATAAATTCTGCAGTTTTTGTCCGCTCTGTGTGTGTGTGTGTGTGTGTGTGTGTGAAATCTGAATGATGGGAGATGGGAAGTTGAGTAAAATACCCACAGTCCACGAGTTCCATTTTCACCCTGCTCCTGTGGAGATACAAGACCCACAGTGGGCACAGAGGCGGGGGGGGGGGAGAAAATTTACAAGTAACAGCTATGAGGCACAAGTGGTTGAAAAAAATAAAAGGATATATTTTTTTCATCTTATTATAACGTTTAATTCTGAGTTAACTGTGTTGTTTGGGATGAGCTTTTTTTTGAATGCTGGTATCTGTGCAAGAGCCAAAGGGGAATATTTATGAGGTGGTTTGATGTGTCCTCAGACATTGTGGCTGGAAGCCATTAGTCAGTCAGCCAGCCAGGTCAGATACTGGTCAATGGAGACTGAGCAATGGGAAGGTCATCCCTTGGCAGTGCTACACCAACTACAACCTCAACATGAGCTATAGATCCATCATGGGGAATATGGGATAAACTAATATGCTTCATGCTCACATAAATAAGTCAGAAAAAAAGGTTTTGGGGAGAAAGGAGGGAAAAATAAATAAATAAAGTACTTGCATCTTAATCAAATACTACGTATCCACCATGAGAGTTAGAACAAAAAGAAATAATGTAAATAACTGAAAATAAGAACAAAGTTACTTGATTCTTTAGCAAATTTTGTAAAGTGGTGGGTAATTAAAAAAAAATAATTCTCAGAATGTGAGCGTCACTGGCAAGGCCGGCACTTATTGTCCATCTCTTGGTGCCCTGAGAAGGTGGTGGTGGTGGGCCTTCTCCTTGAACTACTGCAGTGTAGCAGTTTGATACAACTGAGTGTTTTTTAGGCCATTTCAGAAGAGTCAACCACATTGGTGTGGGATTGGAATCATATAGAGGCCAGACTGGATAAGGACGGCAGGTTTCCTTCTCTAAAGGACATTAGTGAAGCAGATGGTTTTCACAACAATCCGACAGCTTCAGTGTCACTTTTACTGATACATAAGAACATAAGAAATAGGAGCAGGAGTAGGCCAATCGGCCCCTCGAGCCTGCTCCGCCATTCAATAAGATCATGGCTGATCTGACCCTAACCTGAAATCTAAATTCATGTCCAATTTCCTGCCCGCTCCCCATAACCCCTAATTCCCTTTACTTCTAGGAAACTGTCTATTTCTGTTTTAAATGCCAGCTTTTTATTTCCAGAACTTTTTTTTAAACTGGATTCAAATTCTCAAACTGCCATGGTGGGATTTGAACTTGCATTGTCTGGATAGTTAGTCTAGATCTCTGTATTACTAGTTAAGGAAAATGACCACTACACTACTGCACTGTAAACAGCAGTGAGGCCTGTATCTTTCATTATCAGTCTAGAGTGTGATATTTTTACCTTATCTCAGCCATGTGATACTTCCTTCAAATAAATTTCCTGTATTAGTAATGGGTGCACCATGGCCCTGTTTAGACTGCAGCAAGACGATGGTAAACATATTATATAGAAAAAATAATCACACTCCAAATCATATACATGTGAGCAACGCCATGCTGGACCTACCAGCACAAAAGTATGTTTAAATCCCTTCACGGCTTTGCCCCTTCCCTATCTCTGTGACCTCCTCCAGCCCTCCCATAACTCTCCAATCCTCTAATTCTTTGCATCCCCCATCCCTTTGCCCCACAACTGCACCATGCCTTCAGCCATCTAGGCCGCATGCACTGGAATTTCCTCCCCAAGCCCCTCTGCCTCTCCACCTCACTCTCCTTCTCTAAGGCCCTCTTTCAAACCCATGTCTTTGGCCAAGCTTCTGATTATCCCTCCTAATTTTCCTCCTTTTGACCCGGTGTCCATTTTTGTCTGAATACACCTCTATGAAACGCCTTGGGATGATTTTCTAAAAGGGCTATATAAACGTAGTTGTTGTTGTTATTAGTGAATTCTAAGAAATGTAGCACTGGAAATGAGATTTGTAACATAATGCACAAAAATGATAAAACACACGAAGTGGTCGGGCAATGCCCTTAAAGGGACAGGCCAGCTTACCACCTGAACATCATGGGCCCGATATTAGGAGGGAGGCGGGCTGGCAGTGGGGGGTCGACTGGGCGCGTGGGTAACGCGCCCTGTAAAATCGGTGGGTTTGGCAGGCGATCGTAAGTAAATTGAAGCCACTTACTTTGGCTTCCGGGTTTCGCGCTGAAAAGCTGCGCAGCGGGCGGACTGCGCACCTGCATCACAGGCTGTCAGCTGGAGGAGCCCTATTTAAAGGGGCTGTCCTCCACTGACAGATGCTGCAGAAAATAGGCAAAATTACAGCATGGAGCAGCCCAGGGGGAAGGCAGCTCCCAGGTTTATTAATGCCTCACTCCAGGTCTTACTGGATGGGAGGAGTGATGATGTGGAGATGCCGGTGATGGACTGGGGTTAACAATTGTAAACAATTTTACAACACCAAGTTATAGTCCAATTTTACAACACCAAGTTATAGTAAAAATAAAATCGTTGGACTATAACTTGGTGTTGTAAAATTGTTTACAATTGGATGGGAGGAGGAGGAGGAGGGAGATCTTCCACCCTGCGGACGGGAGGAAGTGGCCTGCCTCTGCCACCACAAAGGCCTGGCTCGAGGTGACAGAAGAGGTCACCAGCACCACCAACATATCACGCACCTGCATAGTGCAGGAGGCGCTTCAATGACCTAATCAGGTCAGCCGAAGTGAGTAAACTTACTCATTCCCCTACACTCCGTCTGCCACATCACCGCCCGTACCCATCTCCTTCTGCACTGCCAACACTACTCTATCACATCACTCCTCACACCCACTGAACCCTCATCCTCATCTTACCTGCACTTCCTCACCTCCCTAGTACTCATCCCACCACTACCACTCAACCCAATCCTCATACAATCTCATACTCACCCTCTCATGCATCTTTTTCACGGTCAAATTCACCCAACATGCCACTACCTGTGCTGCAGCCACAGGGCATGCATCACATATGTGTAGTAGGAAGTGTAAGGCAAACGTGTCGTGAGCATGAAGGGGATGCACAAGGGTGTTTGAGGGTTTGTCATGGTTTTTACTTATATTTGATTTCTGATCAACTCACATTACATATTATATTGTCACTACTGTCACTTCTTGGCCATTCTTGACTGGCATGTGCAATAAGGCCCTTTCATGGGGTTCTCCATGAACACCCTTGATGTCACCCATTGGGTCACCCGACAGTGGGTGTATGTGTAGTTGCACGACTACTTTGTGCAGGTGCCTGTTGTGCAGCACTGTGTTGTGGAGCTCCACGTGGCGGAGGTGGACGGCATGCCTGGTGAGGCTGGTGATGTTGCTCATCCTCCAATGGAGTGATGAATGCAGCTCTAGAACCCCCCCCACCACACTCATCCTGACGGTGTGAGTGTGAGGGGGTCCGCAAAGTAGGTAAATGTGTTTGGACAGCAGAGTTTAGGGTATGATGTAATAATTTTGAGTGTGGTGACAACGGTGTGGCAGGTAAAACTTTGTCTGAGGTGACAGAGTGCCCTGCTGCAATGAATGAGGTATTCCCCCCAACGGTCAAGGAATCCTCTGCATCTCGCAATGGCTGCTGACTGAAACACATCTGCAACAACAGGGAGTGTTTCCCACAGCATGGAAAACACGCTGAGGAGAGTCCAAAATCACATCTCTGCTAAAATCTCTTCCCAATGAGGTCTGTCAATGACCTCAAGTACCTCCCTAATTATCCAAACTGTCATCCCGCCGGCTTTAATTGCCGGTGGGAGTCCCGCATGCGGGGGCTGCGCGCGCACTGATTCGTGTCATTGGGGAACCCGGAAGTGGGCGGGTTGGAGCCGGGCTCCAGACCCGCTCCGGGATTCCCCAATTTCAGGAGTCCCTCGCCACGAGCGCACCCGCCCGGCCGTCCTAAAATTGACCCCCATGACTGTATTCCACGCCCCACACCTCCTTTAAGCAGTATCACAGGAGATATGCTAATACTCATAGGCTCATTTTTCACTCGACCAAAACTTGTGTGGTAGGGCAGAGCTGCCATGGGCCACAAAGGAATTGATGCAGCAAAACAGAAGAGGAAAGAAAGAAGGAACAATAACTGGGAAATGTTACAAATGAGACCTCGCCTGCTGGGAACACTTACCCAAGAGTCACTGCGTTCGGCCATGATTTATCATCCATTAATTTTAATGGACAGAAAATTATGAAGGCATGTGCGGAAACTCCTAGTGTGCGTTTCCCAGTAGGTGAGGCTCCGCGCTGCGAGTGCACATTTTAAAAGTTACCCGTAAATGTTTATTGCAAACTAATGAGTAGTTCACCTCAGACTGGCTGGTTAGAGAGATTTAAAAATAACTATTACCACATGTTGGTAGTGTAAAGGTTTTATTACATGACACTGAACACAATAGAAATATAAAAAGAAATATAAACCAATCAACAAATCACGGAGTTGACAAAGTGCTCATTTACATAAACTTGTACAATATGACCCTTGTATTATTCGTCATTTAAAAAATTTAACATATTTACACCTGTTGTAACACAAGCCCAGGTTTTGTTTTTGTACGTTTACTGTGTACCAAACACATGCTGCGAATATGAACCCAAGTGTGACTGAACAGCGGCATTTCATCGTGGCAAAGCTACTTATAAGTAAGAAGTATGGACAAGCTATTATTTTGTATGTACCAACCTTAATATTCATTGGTCATGTCTCCCACAAAATGATGTACACTTAAATAGTTATCAAAATATAATACAAAATTCAGATTTGACTGCACACTTACAGTTTACATGATACAATAATGTGTCAATATGTGCTATATAGTCACTGACGATAAATCAGAATATTACACATAAGGGTAGAGTTTCCAAATTAGTGCCCCTAGCAAAGAACTTTGCATGATGGGAGTGCACAGCAGGCCTTTGAGCTGGGAGGGTCAGTGTGTCCAATTTGCAGCATGCAAGATTCTTTACTCACTAATTTGGGCCAGGACTGCTCAATCAGAAAATACTCCCTGGAGTCCTTTTCAGTTGGAAATTTAACATCCTTTATCCAAAAAGAAAGCACCTGGTCATAGTTTTCTGGGTTTTTTCTCTGTCGATCAACAATTAACTTTAATATCCCTTTACAGATTGTGATTAGGAAAAAAGGAAACACCAGATATTATTTGGGGGGCGGGGCTTGCATACATTATGACATATCAGTATGGAGAAAATTGTATCGTGCTACACAGATTTCCTTCTTTTCCCAAACACATTATTAATTAACTTAGCCATTGATTTTGAACCACTGGGTCTCCTTCTGCGGTTGCCACTCACATTCCTGATCGCCTTTGAAAACATCATTGCCACCTCTTGGTGGTGCTCGGCTGCTGATAGTTCGAAAAACTGGCATTTGTTTTCTCCAGCTAGGTGCAGTCCTTCCTCCTCTCTCACTTCCCTCACGTGGCACAAGTCTTGCTTATTGCCAACTAAAAATATCACCGATGTAACCTCCCTACACAAGTGAAGAGAAATTCGATGTGTTAGAACAGTCAGCAAATTCATAAACCCTTCAACCGCACACACTTTATAGTAAATGTGAAACCAAAAAGGTAATTACGTACCTTTCAGCTTTGTAATTACTAATTTTTGAACAAATAGGTATGAGCTACCAAAAGAATATACTTTTGTTCATAAACCCAGTTCCTTCAGTTCATGCAGATGGATTTCCAGCACTGTAATATCTTGCTATTGCATTCATTTCAACTGCAGTTTCAAATTCAGATTTATTCTGCATATGTTGGTGCCAGAGGTTAAAAATAACAGCTATTCCCTTGTCATTGAGAAGAACCATGTAATACATGACACTCAGTAACTGCTGCATGCTGTACTATGGAAACTAAGTCCTGATTTTCCAAGTATGCACTGCCTCTGGCTGTGCATATTAGCAAACCGCAAGTACTGCCCCTTATTCCCAATATCCTCCTCCCGATATCCCCACCATCACAGAAGCCAGTCTTCAGCCAATTCGATTCACTCCACGTGATATCAAGAAACGGCTGAGTGCACTGGATACAGCAAAGGCTATGGGCCCCGACAACATCCCAGCTGTAGTGCTGAAGACTTGTGCTCCAGAACTAGCTGCGCCTCTAGCCAAGCTGTTCCAGTACAGCTACAACACTGGCATCTACCCGACAATGTGGAAAATTGCCCAGGTATGTCCTGTCCACAAAAAGCAGGACAAATCTAATCCGGCCAATTACCGCCCCATCAGTCTACTCTCAATCATCAGCAAAGTGATGGAAGGTGTTGTCGACAGTGCTATCAAGCGGCACTTACTCACCAATAACCTGCTCACCGATGCTCAGTTTGGGTTCCGCCAGGACCACTCGGCTCCAGACCTCATTACAGCCTTGGTCCAAACATGGACAAAAGAGCTGAATTCCAGAGGTGAGGTGAGAGTGACTGCCCTTGACATCAAGGCAGCATTTGACCGAGTGTGGCACCAAGGAGCCCTAGTAAAATTGAAGTCAATGGGAATCAGGGGGAAAACTCTCCAGTGGCTGGAGTCATATCTAGCACAAAGGAAGATGGTTGTTGGAGGCCAATCATCTCAGCCCCAGGACATTGCTGCAGGAGTTCCTCAGGGCAGTGTCCTTGGCCCAACCATCTTCAGCTGCTTCATCAATGACCTTCCCTCCATCATAAGGTCAGAAATGAGCATGTTTGCTGATGACTGCACAGTGTTCAGTTCCATTCGCAACCCCTCAAATAATGAAGCTGTCCGAGCCCGCATGCAGCAAGACCTGGACAACATCCAGGCTTGGGCTCATAAGTGGCAAGTAACATTCGTGCCAGATAAGTGCCAGGCAATGACCATCTCCAACAAGAGAGAGTCTAACCACCTCCCCTTGACATCGCCGAATCCCCCACCATCAACATCCTGGGGGTCACCATTGACCAGAAACTTAACTGGACCAGCCATATAAATACTGTGTCTATGAGAGCAGGTCAGAGGCTGGGTATTCTATCGCGAGTGACTCACCTCCTGACTCCCCAAAGCCTTTCCACCATCTACAAGGCACAAGTCAGGAGTGTGATGGAATACTCTCCACTTGCTTGGATGAGTGCAGCTCCAACAACACTCAAGAAGCTCGACACCATCCAAGATAAAGCAGCCCGCTTGATTGGCACCCCATCCACCACCCTAAACATTCACTCCCTTACCGGCGCACTGTGGCTGCAGTGTGTTCCATCCACAGATGCACTGCAGCAACTCGCCAAGGCTTCTTCGACAGCACCTCCCAAACCCGCGACCTCTACCATCTAGAAGGACAAGAGCAGCAGGCACATGGGAACAATACCAGCTGCACGTTCCCCTCCAAGTCACACACCATCCCGACTTGGAAATATATCGCCGTTCCTTCATTGTCGCTGGGTCAAAATCCTGGAACTCCCTTCCTAGCAGCACTGTGGGAGAACCGTCACCACACGGACTGCAGTGGTTCAAGAAGGCGGCTCACCACCACCTTCTCGAGGGCAATTAGGGATGGGCAATAAATGCTGGCCTCGCCAGCGACACCCACATCCCGTGAACGAATAAAAAAAAATCACAACTAATGGGTAAGGCTCTCTGGGTCACTCAGAAGATTGGCCCTTAAATATGCAATGTAAATCTCCTATACTCTTTCCACCCCATCTCCAGAATGTACCTAAAAAGGGGCAAAACATCTACAGGTGAAAGTGTTAATTATTGCCGTGCTATAAGGTAACATCTTTAAATTAAACACATGGAAAGTGTTCTTTTCAATCAAACTTGAACTTTATAAATAAACTTAAAAAACTGAACTTTTTTTGTATTTTTCTTTTTTATTTTGTTGAACACCTCAACTATTTTTCAAAGCACTGTTAATTACTACCACTAGTAATTGAAAAGAAATGTAGTTAAATACTCTCTTGACCAATACAAATCATATGAAATAGTGTAAGCATTTTTCTTGTCTGAAAGGAAAGCAATATATATTCAAGGGCCTTAACATTTGGTAAAAGAAACCCACAGTAATAAACAAGTGTTTAAGCTGAGCTGCGCACACTCTGGACTATCTTCCTTTGAAAAAAGTAAATAATATGTTTGTAATCATTCTTTACGACCAGCAAACACAATGGCAGGTGTGTGCAATTTTTTAATGAATGATTTTAAGTACAATATCTTTAGCAAGAAACAAAAATCAATCACAAGTTATTTGTGATAAAAATTGGCCAAACACAAGGCACCTTTAATAATGATCCTTTATCACTTCTCAAGCCGCTTAACTTAAGTGGGCCAAATGACACAAAGTTCAGTCTTTCAGTTGCAGAGCGAGTAACTATACAATAGCTCAACAGAAATTAAGAAAATCCCTATTTACCCATGAGGCCCAATGTGTAGTAAGAATTCTTGTTGAAACACAAATAAGGACGGAGCTTTATTTTTGAGTAGATAAGCTGAACCTGATTTAAATAGTTACTAAGAATGGGAATATGCACCTTTATATACAATTATTTTTTTTAAAGGCAAATATGGTTTTGGTTCTTCACAGATCACACTATGGTGAATTATCAGGAATGCAAATTGTAATAATTACAACTTTCAAAACATCGAGTCATAAAGTAAACTCAACCAGGCTCCACAAGATAACAGTTTTACAGAAGTTGACACTTGTGAAAACAAAAATGTTTTAATCGTGTCAGTTGTCTCGATTATGTAGTATTCTTCTACAGCCCATTCACTGGGTTCAGACCACAGATATCCTGGAGGATCGTTTTATTTATTTCCAGAATTAGAATTTTACAGTTGATTACAGGAAGAAATGGCAGCAGTAGTTTGTATTGCACATAAGATCTAGATTTATAATTGCATAGCTAACGAACTGAAGATACAAGACTAGATTTTCCAATCAGTGTAATTTTAGCCATTGGGTTAATGCCAGCATCACTGATCAGAAAATCGAGGCTACAGCATTTCCCATTTTACCAGCAATGTCCTGTGTAACCCAATGCGAAAGGTAAAAGTAATGTGAAAATCTAAAGTACAATAAATACATAGCGCTATAAACAGGTTTAAAAATTCAGTCTGCACATTTATTTCTTGACAATCAATATAATTTAGTATTCTGCAATAAATGTGAACTAATTAAAGGGGCACAGTCGTGTGGTTAAATGACAGTAAGTAAATAACACAAACATCTTTTGTTCTCCATCATACTCCCACTCCTAGTCTGACCTTTCTGTTATCGGCCTCCTACACTGTTCCAATGAAGCTCAACACAAGCTCGAGGAATAGCACCTCATCTTTCTACTAGGCATTTTACAGCCTTCTGGCCTTAACACTGAGTTTAACAACTTTAGATCTTAAACACCACTCCCATTTTCTCTTGTATTTTCTGTAACCATGCACACTTCCTCTGGATCCATGTTTGTCCCATTATCGCCTCCTTTTGCCTTGCATCATCATCCCTTTTGTCATTTAATCACCCCTAACCCCACCCTATCACACACCTTCCCCTTTGTTCTTTCCCTGCCCCACCTTCTTTTCCCTGGCTCTGTATTTGCTTAAAAAGTATTCATTGGAGAATTCCTCCAATTCTGATGAAAGGTCATCGACTTGAAACGTTAACTCTGTTTCTCTCTCCACTGATGCTGCCTGACTGGCTGAGTGTTTCCAGCATTTTCTGTTTTTATAATACAAACATTTTATTGCAAAAGGCTGTACCGCTGACACAGCATTAGGTACAGTGGCATATTGATAACATTTTCAGAGGAGGCTGTTGCGTGCTTTGCTTGGATCTGAACATGCTCAAAAACTAGTAAGAAAATACCAGCTTCTTTAAAATTCAGTTGTGGCCCAGTCTAGTTAAACTGACCATAGTTGCATATGTCCAACTTCTACAGTGCTTAGCGTTTTGATCAAGCTTTTCCTATACATTACTTTCCCGGTGTTTCCCATGTGCATACGAGTACTGGCACAGCCAGAAAAGTATTAGCCGTGCCAATAGTTCCCTATGTGTTATCACATGAGCACAAAGAAGAAACACTGATCTAAGATTAATATAATTATTCTTTGCTGCTTCCTCTCCCACCCCCCAAATGTTCTCCGCTCTTAAAGCTCATGCTGGCTAATTCCTTCAAAGATGGGCATGATGTGGAGATGCCCAGGGGATGGAATGGGAGCATCAAGTACTCCCAGATCAGGTGTAACACAGGTTAAGTGTACAACAGCTCAATCTATCCAGCTAGAACAAAAGGCCTTGCATGAAGAGCCCATTGCAAATTTTACTCTAGCTGAAGTTCTGACTGAATGAAACCAAGACTGAGACTGTGACATTAAGGAGTGCATGTTTTCTGTGGTAACTATAGGATTGTGGATCTACTTCCTATATGAAAGGCAATATGAACACGTGCATCCGATGGGTGTAACATGACATGAATATAATGCAATAACATCACCAGTCAACAAGAATAACTCTCTGGTCATTGTTGAAGTGGGTGGGAAAATATAAGAATAACGGAATGCAGAAAAAGATACTGTAAATGAGATGGAGAGCCAGCCACTGAGTAAATCTAAACAGGCCAATCAAAGGGGTAACCTGAATTCAAGAGAATAACGGGGTAATGTCCACTTACCTTTTGCAGATTTCACTATTCAGTTCTCGTATTCGCCGAATGAGTGCTTTCGCAGAGACAAAGGACGATCGGTCACCAATATCGTACACCACAACAAACCCATCAGCCCAGTTCACTTGATCAATCAATGAGGACTTACTCTCAGAAGGCTGGAAGAGAAAGGATTGTTAGAAAAACACTGGGTGGTCTGACCTGTACTTTTAAGGCATTTCATTTAATTTATTAATCATCAATTCTAATTTGTGTATTCCACAGTTACATTTATCTATTCATATCATCCACACTGTTGACTTATTGTATTATAAAGTCATTGCAACCGTCAACTAAAGTTGGGGAAATAGAAACAAAAAATGGCCAAATTTTGGTGGTTAACCACTTACATATAAGTAAAAAGTGAGATAAGACAGGCTGTAGACTCTATTGACGACAAGAAAGAAAGAAATCATCAATCAATCATAGCATTTACTGCACAAAAGGAACTTATTTTGCTCATCACTCCTGTTTAGTGCTATCTTTTCAGCTGGAGTTAACCACTCTAATTTCCCTACTCTTTCCCCATATTCTTTTATATTGTTCCTTTCCAAATACTTATCCAATTCATTTTTAAATTATGTTTATAGTCTTTTGTGGTGGAGCATTCTATGTCCTAATAACGCTGTTAGAAAATATTTCTTCTAACTTTCCCCTTTGTTCCTCCAATGATAATCATCAAGTTACTGACTCGCCAATCAGTGGAAACATTACTATTTACCAATGCCAGGCCTTTAATAATTTTGAAAATTAGATTTCCTTTTAACCTTCTATATGGTTATAGCACCCATCCCATCCCATCCCAAGGACATCCCAAAACACTTCACAATGAAGGAATTACTTTGCAAGTTCAGTCACTGGTGCTATCTATAGGTTCTTAAGCTTTACTTACTTCCCTTCATCGCAACAATATATGGAACTGGCTAACGGTTATTATGGAACAATTTACACTTTTTCTAAAAGCAGCCATATACCTGAAGAGGTCACGTCATCACTCCTATCTGATATGGGAATAACTGACATGAATTTGTCAGTCTTCAGAACAGGATTCTTTTCCTGCTACCAGCAATTAGGCATGTCCTCCGTTTCACTTCGCACAAGAGAACCTACTCTGAAGGAATACTTACTTGGGAACAAGGGTCGAATATTTCCAAATTCATTTGTTTCCCATCTATGGCTAAGCGTTTTTGTAGATACACTCTGCAAAAACAAAAATGATCAGAGCTTTGATCAGAATATTACACACTATTACAGCACCTTTCTCTGATCGAAGTTTATACGATATTAAGGGGAACGGATAGGGTGGATAGAGAGAAACTATTTCAGCTGGTTGGAGATTCTAGGAGTAGGGGGCACAGTCTAAAAATTAGAGCCAGACCTTTCAGGAGTGAGATTAGAAAACATTTCTATACACAAAGGGTGGTAGAAGTTTGGAACTCTCTTCCGCAAACGGCAATTGATACTAGCTCAATCGCTAAATTTAAATGTGAGATAGACAGCTTTTTGGCAAACAAAGGTATTAAGGGATATGGGCCCAAAGGCAGGTATATGGAGCTAGATCACAGATCAGCCATGATCTTATCAAATGGCGGAGCAGCACGAGGGGCTGAATGGCCTACTCCTGTTCCTATGTTCCTATAAGATGTGCTTCAAAATAACCCAAATTCAGCAATCAGATACATCATTTTAAATGTAAAAACATTAGAAGTGAAGCCATTTATTCTGTTATGAACTTAACATATTGGATTTTATTAGCTGCAATTAAAAGGGCAATGCCAGCATATTTGAATGATTTCAGACAAGTTCATCTCCTGAAGTAGCTAATTTAAAAAGAAACAAACTTGGATTTATATAGAGTCTTATCATCGAACATCCGAAAGAACTTCAATAACATCATTCATTGGCTGTGACATGCAGTCATTGTTGTTATGTTAACAAACATGCCAATTTATGCACAGCACGATCCCACGAACTGCAGACAGTTTGAGTGGTGTTCGTAGGCTGAGGTTTGCACTGCTGCAAATGTGATGCTTGTCACTGGCTCAATGCAGCTTTGTGAGTTTTAAAAGTTTTAATTTTGATTAAAACTAAGATTGAAGATAAGCTACGGCACCATAAATAATGGGCAAAACATCACCAACCACATTTCCTGCGGGACAGGTTACCATGGTGATATTATTCCTTTAAAGGTGCTAACCAGGATTTCACAGTGAATAGCACCACCAATATGAAGCACAGTAACACTGTACACAAGCGGTTATTCCTGCAACAAGATATTTCTTCACATGAATTACATGTTTTTGCATGTTTCCACAAACATAAATGGGTTGCATTTACATTTGAGTGCACAATGTCCCTCTAACTACATAGGTCACATTGCACAGTTTCTCCTTCCCCAAAACTGGCAGGGCTGTGACCAAGTACATACTGTAGTGGGGACAGTACATTTTGAAATAAATCTATCAGCATCTTAACAAAACAAGTTTGTTGGCGGGGGCGCAAGCTTATGCAACGAGAGCTCAAATTGCTAAGAACGACAGTTCCAAATGCAGGATTGAGATCTTTTGCACTTACCGGAGCTGGACGCATACTCGCCAATAAAACGCTTGGTTAGAAATCGCACGATGAGAGCTGCAAAGAAATAAAAAATAATCAACATGCTGCACCGAACAATGCACCCTGTAATATCATGTAGAAATTTAATTTGAAAAGTACATGGGAAATAAGTTATTTAAAAATACACACGTGAAATGACCTAAACAGTGATGTTCACTCACCGGATTTGCCGACTCCATCGGTTCCTAACACAGCAACTTTGATATCGTTCATACTCTTCCCTTGGAGCCGGTGTTGGTCCCAGTTCTTTGTGAGTTACAGTGAGCGCTTGCTCTCTTGTAGACGCGCTGAGACCTTCCCTCGACAACAGACTTATGTGAGGCTGTTACATGCCCCTCGCTCTCCTGCTAGACTCGGCCACATCCACCACCCCTTCCCGTGTGGATCCGGCCGGTGGGGCGCATTGCTTTATTAAAGTGCGCCTCGGCTTGCGTCACTTTGGCGCAATAGCTGTCAATCATTCTCCTGGCTTCCAGGGGACCTGGCAGTTTTGCATTCGGGAACCTTGCATAGAGAGACAGCGGTACAAATAAATCCCTTGGGGGGGGGGGGGGGGGGAGAGGGGGGAGGTGCAGAAAGATCTGTCCCCTGCAATGGGAAAAAAATAAGGAACGCTCCGGAAAGTTCAGAGATAAGTTTTTTTTGATGTAAATGACAAGTCATTCAAAACTATCACAGACAATGCAACAAAGGAATCGTGAGTTGGATATAGGATATAGGACGATTAAACATTGCGTGTGGGAAAATAAAATCAAACCATAAATAAAGTGGGAAGACTAAATTGTTGAGAGTATGTCAGAAAGTGCGGTAACGGAAACAATAAAATGAAATAGTTACAGAATGCAATAGGAAATAAAGTTGCAAGATAACATTATAACAGAGGGTTTTTTAAAAAAGTTGAATAATAGATACTACAAAAAGCAATATGCCGTAATTGCATCAAACGTGAATTCTAGCAAACAGTGAGATAAGTTTAACTCATGAAAGCGAAGCCCACCTTTAAAAGTTTCAGTAATGCAAGAGTACTGAGTTATATGCTGTCGTTAAGAATAAGCCTGAATTGCAAAATGCACAGACTTTTTAGAGTTGCATTAATGAACTAAGATTAATATTTCAACGAAAATGTTCCAGCATTAATGGCAATTATGTTCGGACTTTGATGTGCTGTTTTTTTTGGCCCACAGCATAATGCCACCCTATGGACGGAATGGATATTGTAAACACTCATCTAATGTACAGGGAGGTGGGTGGGTTTGTGTCCCGTTTTGTTAAAAAAAAGTTTGATGACTAAAAACGTTTTCAAGGCTATAACTATAGCTATAACTTGGTCAAGCTGGTCATATTTTAAACATACAGATGCCAAAGCTAAACCAGTGAAACATGATGTGGAGATGCCGGTGATGGACTGGGGTTGACAATTGTAAACAATTTTACAACACCAAGTTATAGTCCAACAATTTTATTTGAAAATCACAAGCTTTTGGAGGCTTCCTCCTTCCTCAGGTGAATGTCAAGAAATCCTCGAACCTTTCGCATTTATAAATCACAGAACAATACCTGGTGATTACAGATAGTCTTTCCAACTGCCCGTTGCCAAGGCAATCAAAGTGTTCAGACAGAGAGGTGTTACCTACAGGGCCACCGAATATACAAACAACCAAAAAAAAAACAGAGAGAGGCAGAAACATCCGGAAGGAAGAGAAAGACAGCAAATGACCCGTTATATTAAAAACAGATAACTTTTGTTCACTGGTGGGGTTAAGTGTAACGTGACATGAACCCAAGATCCCGGTTGAGGCCGTCCTCATGGGTGCGGAACTTGGCTATCAATTTCTGCTCGACAATTTTGTGTTGTCGTGTGTCTCGAAGGCCGCCTTGGAGTACGCTTACCCGAAGGTCGGTGGCTGAATGTCCTTGACTGCTGAAGTGTTCCCCGACTGGGAGGGAACCCTCCTGTCTGGCGATTGTTGCGCGGTGTCCGTTCATCCGTTGTCGCAGTGTCTGCATGGTCTCGCCAATGTACCGTGCTCTGGGGCATCCTTTCCTGCAACGTATGAAGTAGACAACGTTGGCCGAGTCACAGGAGTATGAACCATGTACCTGGTGGGTGGTGTCCTCTCGTGTGATGGTGGTATCTGTGTCGATGATCTGGCATGTCTTGCAGAGGTTACCGTGGCAGGGTTGTGTGGTGTCGTGGACGCTGTTCTCCTGAAAGCTGGGTGATTTGCTGCGAACGATGGTCTGTTTGAGGTTGGGTGGCTGTTTAAAGGCGAGTAGTGGAGGTGTGGGGATGGCCATAGCGAGGTGTTCGTCATCATTGATGACTAGTTGAAGGCTGTGGAGAACATGGCGTAGTTTCTCCGCTCCGGGGAAGTACTGGACGACAAAGGGTACTCTGTTGGTTGCGTCCCGTGTTAGTCTTCTGAGGAGATCTATGCAATTTTTCGTGTGGCCCGTCGGAACTGTCGATCGATGAGTCGAGCGTCATATCCCGTTCTTACTAGGGCGTCTTTCAGCGTCTGTAGGTGTCCATCGAGTTCCTCCTCGTCTGAGCAGACCCTGTGTATTCGCAGGGCCTGTCCATAGGGGATGGCCTCTTTGACGTGGTTAGGGTGGAAGCTGGAAAAGTGGAGCATCGTGAGGTTGTCCGTGGGCTTGCGGTAGAGTGAGGTGCTGAGGTGCCCATCTTTGATGGAGATTCGTGTGTCCGAGAAAGAAACTGATTCTGAGAAGTAGTCCATGGTGAGCTTGATGGTGGGATGGAACTTGTTGATGTTATCGTGTAGTCTCTTTAGTGATTCTTCGCCGTGGGTCCATAGAAAGAAAATGTCGTCGATGTATCTGGTGTATAGTGTTGGTTGGAGGTCCTGTGCAGTGAAGAAGTCCTGCTTGAACTTGTGCATGAAAATGTTGGCGTATTGGGGTGCGAATTTGGTCCCCATGGCTGTTCCGTGTGTTTGGGTAAAGAACTGGTTATTGAAGGTGAAGACATTGTGATCCAGGATGAAGCGGATGAGTTGTAGGATGGCGTCTGGAGATTGGCTGTTGTTGGTGTTGAGTATTGATGCTGTCGCAGCGATGCCGTCATCGTGGGGGATACTGGTGTAGAGTGCCGAGACGTCCATCGTGGTGAGAAGTGTTCCTGGTTCAACTGGTCCGTGGGCACTGAATCCTACAAAAACTCAGTGCCTACGGCACTATGGACAGGCCCTGCGAATACACAGGGTATGCTCAGATGAGGAGGAACGCAATGGACACCTACAGACGCTGAAAGACGCCCTAGTAAGAACGGGATATGATGCTCGACTCATCGATCGACAGTTCCGATGGGCCACAGCAAAAAATCGCATAGACCTCCTCAGAAGACTAACACGGGACGCAACCAACAGAGTACCCTTCATCGTCCAGTACTTCCCTGGAGCGGAGAAACTACGCCATGTTCTCCGCAGCCTTCAACATGTCATCAATGATGACGAACACCTCGCTATGGCCATCCCCACACCTCCACTACTCGCCTTTAAACAGCCACCCAACCTCAAACAGACCATCGTTCGCAGCAAATTACCCAGCTTTCAGGAAAACAGCGTCCACGACACCAGACAACCCTGCCACGGTAACCTCTGCAAGACATGCCAGATCATCGACACAGATACCACCATCACACGAGAGGACACCACCCACCAGGTACATGGTTCATACTCCTGTGACTTGGCCAACGTTGTCTACCTCATACGTTGCAGGAAAGGATGCTCCAGAGCACGGTACATTGGCGAGACCATGCAGACTCTGCGACAACGGATGAACGGACACCGCGCAACAATCGCCAGACAGGAGGGTTCCCTCCCAGTCGGGGAACACTTCAGCAGTCAAGGACATTCAGCCACTGACCTTCGGGTAAGCGTACTCCAAGGCGGCCTTCGAGACACACAACGACGCAAAATCGTCAAGCAGAAATTGATAGCCAAGTTCCGCACCCATGAGGACGGCCTCAACTGGGATCTTGGGTTCATGTCACGCTACACGTAACCCCACCAGCGAACAAAAGTTATCTGTTTTTAATATAACGGGTCATTTGCTGTCTTTCTCTTCCTTCCGGATGTTTCTGCCTCTCTCTCTGTTTTGTATTGGTTGTTTGTATATTCGGTGGCCCTGTAGGTAACACCTCTCTGTCTGAACACTTTGATTGCCTTGGCAATGGGCAGTTGGAAAGACTATCTGTAATCACCAGGTATTGTTCTGTGATTTATAAATGCGAAAGGTTCGAGGATTTCTTGACATTCACCTGAGGAAGGAGAAAGCCTCCGAAAGCTTGTGATTTTCAAATAAAATTGTTGGACTATAACTTGGTGTTGTAAAATTGTTTACAGTGAAACATGGGCATATCTGCTATCTGATTCTTATAGGGTGTTTCTTCTGTTTATGAGCTATAGACTATTCAAGGGAGGGCATGTGACTCATGGAAATAAGCTGAATAATCTTTTGATCAGCTCCATGTTATAAACTTTCTTTTGAGTTTGTGCTTGGGAGTGTCAATCTTAAATTGTGCACAACCGTTTATGTCGGCCAAGGAGAAGCTTGGTGCTGCTCTGAGAGCTGGTTTTCGTGCCAGTCACTTTTTAAAGTGATTGTATAAATGTTGGACTGACAAAATAAACAAACCCAAAATTTGACATCAGCAACCACGCGAACGTGAAGAGCGACCTGAAATGAATGTGGAGGGTGAGACAAGGGAATCGTTTTAACTAATGCTGATGACGTCTGTCCTTTAGAAATAATGAGGAATAATTCAGTCTAAGATAAAGATCTGTGGTTAACAAATTAAATACATGACTTTTTTCTGGGTTGTAGCTTTAAGTATATGGGCACCGTAATATTTTAATATTGAGCTACTGTATTTAAATAAATATTCTTGTGTAATTTGCAAATCCAGATGAATATCCTTTCAGTTAAAAAAATTACTCAACTACTATCTGATAGCATGCACGATAATTTCCATTAATATACTTGATTAATTCTTTTGGAATCCTTTTAAGATGTGGCTTTAAGAAGTCACTCATCTCTAATGCACTTGTGGCAGCTCTTTGGCGGAAGTTAATGATCGTCATGGCGATGGCTGCACATGATCAATTAAGAAAAACATTTTCAGATATATAGGGCGGTGTGCTTCAATGCAAAATTGCCAAAGTTCCAGAAACGAGATGAGATTCTAGGGCAAGGGGTGGCCAACCTTTCCAGGAACTGGAGCCGAAAAAAGAAAGTTTATCTGGAAAAGGGCTGCGGGTGATCTGGCCCTTTTATGTTACAGCTCGGGTCCCATGAGAGTGACACCAAAGAGCTTGGGCCATTTATGATCAGGAGTGCTGCCAACAGCACCAGACTCACTCATGTACAGTGCATGGTGCTCCATTATGATAACAGTATCTTAACTAAAATATACGACTCCGTATGCCAGGGTGGATATTTTCAGGGCAATCCATGGCACGTTTTGTTGAGTAGAATTGGAACAACAAACTTCCAGACATAATTTTTTCATTTAGTGGGTTATTAGTTTCCAAAAGTTGTATTGGTCTTAAACAATAAGAAACAAAATTCACTAATTTCTGATGATAAATAATGAAACACCATCAGAAAGAAAGACATGCGCCTTTCACGACCTCAGGACATCCCAAAGCGCTTAACAGCCAATGAACTACTTTCGAAATGTAGTCACTGTTGTAATGTAGGAAACACTGCAGCCAATTTGTGCACAGGAAGGTTCCACAAACAGCAATGTAGCAATGACCAAATAATCTGTTCTAGTGATGTTGGTTGAAGGATAGATATTGGCCAGGACACCAACACGAGTGGCATCATTAATAGTAATCTTAGTAAGTCAGTGATATTCTCACTGTGATCACAATAAAAATACACCCGCGTTGTATTGTACAGTCAGCACACAAAATCAGTGTGACACTTGTTTCTCACTATTTTCTTGGAATCTGAGTTCTATTAGGTTGTTCATGAAGTTTCAGTCCTGAAATATGAGTGTCAGTCAGAACAGATCTGTAGTTTGATTTGATAAGTTGAAGGGTAGAAAAAAAGATCCGCTCACATTGGTGGAAGTGAAAACAGAAATCAGATGAAAGGCAGCAGTCTTGATACTTGGATACTTCTCACATGGCACAGTCTCAAGAATTCGACAATAACGGGGTCGATTTTAGGAGGGAGGCGGGTTGGCAGCGGGCGGGTCGACTGGGCGCGCGGGTAACGTGCCCAGTGAATTCGGGGAGCTCCGCACGCGATCGCAGCCTAATTGAAGGCACTTACCTTGGCTTCCGTGTTTCGCGCTGGAAAGCTGCGCAGCGGGCGCACTGCGCACCCGCATCACAGGCTGTCAGCAGGAGGAGCCCTATTTAAAGAGGCAGTCCTCCAAAGCTCCTCCTGCAGCAAACAACCAATTTAGGAGCACGGAGCAGGCCAGAGGCAAGGCTGCTCCAAGGTTCTCTGACTCCTCACTCCAGGTGCTGCTCGATGGGGTGAGGAGGAGGAGGGAAATTTTTTTCCCATCGGATGAGAGGAAGTGTGCTCCCTCCACCACCAAGAAGGTCTGGCTGGAGGTGGCCGAGGAGGTCAGCAGCAGCGGCAACGTGTCCAGAACCTGGGTCCAGTGCAGGAAGAGATTTAATGACCTAACCAGGTCAGCCAAAGTGAGTATACTTACGGATTCTCGCACACTCCGTCTTCCACATCACCACCACCACCACACAACTCCTTCTGCACTGCCACCACAATGCTCTTGCATCACTCCTCACATCCACTCTTGCCTGCACTTACTCACCGCCCCAGTTCCCATTCGAACACTACCACGCAACCCAATCCTCATACAATCTCATGGCTATGTCTCTTCATCGAACAGAATGCCCCACTGCAACCCAATCATATAAGCACTGAATCTTGGGCATATTATGCCAGGTAATGCCTTCCAACAACTATCACCTCCAGACTCAAGAGTTTCCTCATCAGCTATATGACAGACATTTGCCTTGAGTGACAGAAGAACCTATGTAGGTCAGCTTGAGACTGCCATCTCTAGAGTGACTTTTGTTTGTTGACAGATCCACATTGGTTCCATCTTATATTGCCACTAAAACCGATCTTTCCAAACAAGAGACAGATCACTTGAAGGCACCTCAGGTGATTAGGGACTCAAAGGTGTTGAAGTGAAACTGAAATGGATGCAATACACTTGGTATATTAGGCTTTTGAAGGGTGATACATTGCAGGTAGGTTCGGATGGAAAAGGCCCTTTGACCCATTTCATGTCATCCTTTCAGAGTACCAACCCTACGATCTTCCCATTACAGTCTCCAGCTGTTTCATAAATGAGTCCAGTGTCCTAGCAGGATGTTACCCAGACATGTTGATACAGTATGTAAATTACAGGCTACTTTGTTGTACAAAATTGGCAGTAATCTTACAGATCACAATTCATATCCTTTATGCTGGGTTTATTTTATAGTGCTGCAATTTTACAGGTATAACTTCAAGTGTCAAAAATAAACTGTATTCCCTGTCAGGCAGGGTTTTACTAAAAAAAATCACTGTTCTGTAGTGATAAGATTACATTTTTTTCCATCTGTTTCACAGAGATAAATTATATTTTATGAAGCACGATTTTATCACACAAGCATTGTTCTTCATAAAAAAGAAATCAGCATGACATGCAATAAGTAACGTCATTCAGGACACACTCACTCTGTTGTAGTAAATACTCCTTCGCTTTAAAGGAAGCTTGCATGAAAATTAATATTCCACACAATATAATCTGAATATTTTCTCTTGGACTAAGTGTAAAGAGTTTTGTAGGACGGCATTAAATCTGATATTTTTGATTTACTCTGGTACCATTCATTTTTGTTTGTCTAGTTTGAAAAAAATATTAGGGCCTTCTTCATTCAAACCTATCTGCAATTTATCACTCTTCAAAAGCCTGATATACCAAATGTATTGCATGGCTCTGCAACTGGTTAGATGGGAGTACAGGTCATAGAGCAGCTTCATAGCGTTACAGTCCTGTCGCCAACATACACTCCCATCTACCGAGGCTCCACACAATGAACCGGGCTTCACTAAGTTATCCCTATTGGCTATTCACTAAATAACATTCCAAACATTTTAAGATAATGGTTTGCTTTATGGGATTAATTGAAAGAAAGAAACGGCTGTTATGTTCAGAAGTAGCAGTGATTCGTATTGATTCAATGAGGAAGATGCTTTTATGGATGGTGATAAAATCATAATTTTACAGCAGAGACAGAGTCCATTTTGTCCATGCTTGCTCTCTGAAGGAACTTACTTTTTGAACAAATGAACCAAGCGAGTTATTGCCTCCTTGGACTGTTCTGCATCATGTGGAAGTGAAGCAAAATAATTACAAATTTTAAACACTTTGAAGGGGTAACATTCTGACTTTGTGCTTCCAGTGGGAAGCCTTGTCCACCAGAAGCGCACAATGGAAATGTGGGCGCGCATGCACCAGATTTTCTGAACATTTAAATTAACGTCTGAGCCCAAATTTCCAATGTACTCCCAACGGGAGAGGCTCCTTGCTGGAAGCACAAAGTCAGGACATTACTGCTATAGAAAGGAGGGGGAACAAATAATGATGTTTTCAAATTGCAAGTGTTATTAAAGCTCAGCCACCTACACAAATGTGTTTGAATCATTCAGTTTTATCATAAAACTTGATTATTGTAACTGGTTTTTGCTTATGTATTTATATGAAAAATAAAATTGCAACATATTAAATGTCATTTCTCATTCTTTAACACTGGGAGAGCGTAGCAATTTGCTGAAAATATTTCATCTGAGATACCATCAGAAGAGATCTTAGTTAAAATCTAATACACGTAATAGTGGTAAGAATCAGACTAAACACTCCTGAACTTTTAAAATGGAATTTGTTATTTAGCCAGAAATGACATGACACAAAATCCACATAAAGATGAAAATCCAAGTCAAGGCATCAACAATAAATGTATCGTTCAAAAAAATAGTGTGTTCTGAGATTACAGAGCTAATACAGGAATTTATGTACTTAAAATATATGCCTCTGCCCATTGGTACTTCAAAAATTGCATCAGAGCCCTACTGACATCATAGGATCCCGATTTGCATGGACTAATGAGACTCCAGCCTGGAACAGCCATTTCAACCCTCCCACCAAAATGGTGGCAAAACCTTTCCACCATCTACAAGGCACAAATCAGGAGTGTGATGGAATACTCTCCACTTGCCTGGATGAGTGCAGCTCCAACAACACTCATGAAGCTCGACACCATCCAGGACAAAGCAGCCCACTTGATTGGCACCCCATCCACCACCCTAAACATTCACTCCCTTCACCACCAGCGCACCGTGGCTGCAGTGTGTACCATCCACAGGATGCACTGCAGCAACTCGCCAAGGCTTCTTCGATAGCACCTCCCAAACCCACGACCTCTACCACCTAGAAGAAGCAGCAGGTACATGGGAACAACACCACCTGCACGTTCCCCTCCAAGTCTCACACCATCCCGTCTTGGAAATATATCGCTGTTCCTTCATCGTCGCTGGGTCAAAATCCTGGAACTCCCTTCCTAACAGCACTGTGGGAGAACCTTCACTACACGGACTGCAGCGGTTCAAGAAGGCAGCTCACCACCACCTTCTCAAGGGTAATTAGGGATGGGCAATAAATGCCGGCCTCGCCAGCAACATCCACAACCCATGAACGAATAAAAAAAAAATCAGGGAAAGGAACCTGCTGCCCATATCAAGTCTGGCCTGCATTTGCATCCAGTTCCACACTACGTGGTTGACTCAATGCCCTCAGTGCACCTTGGGATGTGAGCATCCCTAAATCAATTAAAAAAAAACTTTGTCCAAGATTGTGAGAGGCTAGTCCATGGCTGTGAACTTTCATGCTTCTTTCAAACTGCCTTCCACAGGACTCCATCCACCACCTTAAACATTCACTTCCTCCACCACCAGCGCACCATTGTTGCAGTGTGTACCATCTACTAGATTCACTGCAGCAACTCGCCAAGGCTTCGTGGACAGCACCTCCCAAACCCGCGACCTAGAAGGACAAGGGCAGCAGGCACATGGGAACAACACCACCTGCACGTTCCCCTCCACGTTACACACCATCCCGACTTGGAAATATATCGCCGTTCCTTCATCGTCACTGGGTCAAAATCCTGGAACTCCCTACCTAACAGCACTGCGGGAGAACCTTCACCACACGGACTGTAGCGGTTCAAGAAGGCAGCTCACCATCACCTTCTCAAGGGCAATTAGGGATGGACAATAAATGCTGGCCTTGCCAGCGATGCCCAAATCCCATGAATGAATAAAAAAAGTGAGAACTGTCAGATTAACCAATCTGCAGTTTGCCATTGCATACATTGGGCCATTAATGCTTCATTTGTCAAGGCTTAATGACTTTATTTCTTCTTCAATGGAAACCAACCAGTAGCATGAGAGGACTCTTCATTTTTTCAGGGTTTTGGGGTGCCATCAGTGCAGGGCCTCATCAATGGAACCCATGGCCATTCATCTCCAGCTACATAACAAATGAACTCTCTGGACAAAGCGGCAATGGCATTCAAAACGTTTATTGACTTAACAGTGCTTAACGTGTTATAAACTAGTTTTTTTTCCCCTCAAATGTTTCCCTATGGTGGCTGTGTATGGTTTCAATCCAATGCTATTGTTAATTCAGTGGGAGGAGGAAATAATGTGGCTGACTGTTGGATCTCAAAGAATGGCTCTTAGGATGCTGGTGGCCATGTGCCTCCTTGTGCGGGCTCATGAGATGGCCCTGGGATTGCTGCTACTACTTCCAGAACTGTGGTGGCTACCCAGGCATGCCTTGTTTCTGGCTCAGGACAGAGGGAATGATATTGGAGCCCAAGGTGGTCATGGCATTGGTCAAAACAATTCTTGAGACATTAGATGGATATACTTATAATCTCTGCTAAGGGAAGCTCCTTGAGGTGATCCAGGGTGGAGTGCAACTCACAGAAGCCATCATACGTCACATACATATGCAGTTGGTCGACTCCTCCATACTGGCTGCCATACCTTGATGATGTGGACATTAATTGCTATACCTTGCACGATACTGTGGACATGGTCAAACCTATGGTGCACAGAGAGCATTGTTTTGTATGCAGCCCCTGGATGATACTAATGCCAGAGCTCAGCAACTGAGGATGAACCTGGACTGGCCCTTCGGGTAGAAAGTTCCTGTTCCTCTTCTGCCACTTCCACTTGCTCGACAGCACTGATCTTTTCCTTTCCTAGCTCAGGGGTGTAAGGCCAATTGTAATAACCTTACCAGAACTTGGCTGAGATCAGTTAAGTTAGCCTGAGGTTCAAACCTGGGATCTTCCTGGTCTATATGACTCGGTTCTATACTGGGCGATGAATTTACTTACTGTTCTATCTATGAGCTATAGTTCTTTTCTAACATCTGTAACAGAGTGGGAGAGGGATGATATGTGAGTCACAAGCTTTTGAGAGCTCTGTATCCGCTATAGGGGTAGAGCTTTAAGTAATTGTATAAAATGTCATAGTGTCCAAAGCAAGGCGGTATAGCTTTAAGAAATCTTTAAAAGCAATTAAGGTTAATCAGGAACAACTCCCAGCCTGGAAAGAAAGAAGGCAGGGAAATAATTCAGTTGGGGAAATAGCTAAGAGTGAGAATGTGTATGCTGGAAGCAATATCGCTGTAAATGATTCTTGGCTGCAGTGCAGGATGAACTTTAATGACCTAACCAGGTCAGGAAAAGTGAGTACAGTTGCTGATTCACTGACATTCTGTGGTGTACAACACCCCCCCCTACCACTCTGTCTTGCCAAGTGTACTCCATTACATCACTCCTCACACCCACTTACATTTCAGCAGCACCCATCCGTCACTTTTTATGCATTTCCTCGCCTCCCCATGTATATTCATCGACCGCTGCCACTCACCCCAATCCTGATGCAATATGATGTATCTGTCTCATAGTCACCCTCTGATGCATCTGTCTGATAGTCAGCCTCACCCAATGCACTGCATCCAGTGGTTAATACGTGACCTCAGTCACTCACAGGTCTGCTCTTTCACCCCTTGGAGGAGAAGAGAGCTCAAACTGTGAGGGAGAGAACTGGAGGTGGCTTGCTCAATGAGACACCTGGTGGTCATGTAGTTCTGGTTGTAGCGCTCTCATTGGTGGGGTTCCTCACAGGTGTCATAAGCCTAGTTTGAAGAGGGTATCCCCTGTCTCCGAAGAGCCAGTCCATAAGTCTCTCTCGGAAGGAAGAGGTCTGGAATGTTAGACCGCCGCAGTATAAAAGCATCATGACAGCTGCCAGAGTCCAGCACGTGAGTGCAAAAGACAAGGCTGAAGCGTTTGCAACCATCTTCAGCCAGAAGTGCCGAGTGGATGATCCATCTCGGCCTCCTCCCGATATCCCCACCATCACGGAAGCCAGTCTTCGGCCAATTCGATTCACTCCACGTGATATCAAGAAACGGCTGAGTGCACTGGATACAGCAAAGGCTATGGGCCCCGACAACATCCCAGCTGTAGTGCTGAAGACTTGTGCTCCAGAACTAGCTGCGCCTCTAGCCAAGCCGTTCCAGTACAGCTACAACACTGGCATCTACCCGACAATGTGGAAAATTGCCCAGGTATGTCCTGTCCACAAAAAGCAGGACAAATCCAATCCGGCCAATTACCGCCCCATCAGTCTACTCTCAATCATCAGCAAAGTGATGGAAGGTGTTGTCGACAGTGCTATCAAGCGGCACTTACTCACCAATAACCTGCTCACCGATGCTCAGTTTGGGTTCTGCCAGGACCACTCGGCTCCAGGCCTCATTACAGCCTTGGTCCAAACATGGATAAAAGAGCTGAATTCCAGAGGTGAGGTGAGAGTGACTGTCCTTGACATCAAGGCAGCATTTGACCGAGTGTGGCACCAAGGAGCCCTGGTAAAATTGAAGTCCATGGGAATCAGGGGGAAAACTCTCCAGTGGCTGGAGTCATACCTAGCACAAAGGAAGATGGTAGTGGTTGTTGGAGGCCAATCATCTCAGCCCCAGGACATTGCTGCAGGAGTTCCTCAGGGCAGTGTCCTAGGCCCAACCATCTTCAGCTGCTTCATCAATGACCTTCCCTCCATCATAAGGTCAGAAATGGGATGTTCGCTGATGACTGCACAGTGTTCAGTTCCATTCGCAACCCCTCAAATAATGAAGCAGTCCGAGCCCGCATGCAGCAAGACCTGGACAACATCCAGGCTTGGGCTCATAAGTGGCAAGTAACATTCGTGCCAGATAAGTGCCAGGCAATGACCATCTCCAACAAGAGAGAATCTAACCACCTCCCCTTGACATTCAACGGCATTACCATCGCCGAATCCCTCACCATCAACATCCTGGGGGTCACCATTGACCAGAAACTTAACTGGACCAGCCATATAAATACTGTGGCTATGAGAGCAGGTCAGAGGCTGGATATTCTGCGGCGAGTGACTCACCTCCTGACTCTCCAAAGCCTTTCCACCATCTACAAGGCACAAGTCAGGAGTGTGATGGAATACTCTCCACTTGCTTGGATGAGTGCAGCTCCAACAACACTCAAGAAGCTCGACACCATCCAAGATAAAGCAGCCCGCTTGATTGGCACCCCATCCACCACCCTAAACATTCACTCCCTTCACCACCGGCGCACTGTGGCTGCAGTGTGCACCATCCACAGGATGCACTGCAGCAACTCGCCAAGGCTTCTTCGACAGCACCTCCCAAACCCGCGACCTCTACCATCTTGAAGGACAAGAGCAGCTAGCACATGGGAACAACACCACCTGCACGTTCCCCTCCAAGTCACACACCATCCCGACTTGGAAATATATCACCGTTCCTTCATTGTCGCTGGGTCAAAATCCTGGAACTCCCTTCCTAGCAGCACTGTGGGAGAACCGTCACCACACAGACTGCAGCGGTTCAAGAAGGCAGCTCACCACCACCTTCTCGAGGGCAATTATGGATGGGTAATAAATGCTGGCCTCGCCAGCGACGCCCACATCCCGTGAACGAATAAAAAAAAAAGAATCTGGCCTACACCTGCAAGAACCTCTTCTTGTGGTGTACACCAGCTGTGCATTGATGGAGTGAAATCCCCGTGGGAAGCCAGGCCGGAGAGGGAACCAACTGCTCGCTCGTTATAGCTATTGCCGTTGCGAGGAAAGTTCACATAAGTGGACGCCCTGGCAAACAACCTATCCTTTATCTGCCGTATGCATTTATATGCAGCTGACTGAGAGACAATGGAGATGTGTTCGGTGGTGCACTGGAAGGAGCCAGAGGTAAAGATATTGAGGGCAGTGGTGACTTTTACAGTGACGGGCAATTCGTGGCCACCAGGTCCAGCAGGGAGCAGCTCTTCTTGAAGGAGGCTGCAGATGTCTGCAACCATCTGCCTGCTCAATTTGAGCCTGTAAAGGCACTGCTCCTCAGATAGATCAAGGAAGCTCAGCCTCTGTCTGTATACCCTCTCTCGTGGGTATTGCCTCCTGTGACCTCGACTCCTCTGTTGCTCCCCTCTCTGCTGTTCTGCAGCTCTGTGTTGTGCACTTCTCTCTCACGTCCCTGCCGTGGATGGTGATTATCTTCCTCGTCCGATGTCTTATCGAACACATCCATGGTGCCTCCCCATCTTGATCTTGCTCATTTGAAAGCCTCCAAAGTTCCGAAAAAGCTGTATGAACACAAGAACTCTCTGCCAAACATTTGCCAGAGGGAACTGAGACACTAGCTGCAATCACTGAGCTGTTATTCACATCGGGCAATCATAACTTTAAAGACCCCCATGAACTACAGCTCAACGTTGCCTCCGTTTCACTGGCGAGTTTCCCGAGTCCCAGGAAACCAGTGCTGGAGGCGTTAAATTCTAATGTCTGTTAAATTCAATTTAAAATCACCTCCTTAACATCTGATAATCAGTTAATTTGCTCTGATAATTACCCACCCGCCTGCACTAGTTATTGACCCACCTCCGGCGAGCAGGTTACTCGCACACAGCCAGACGTGCCACAGTTAAACCCGGATGTGGGCGCATTGGAGCCGGGTTGTGGTTGCGCCGCAAAATTCTATTATTTTAACTTCCCACCTGTCCCGAACCCACCCATTCTTGGGGGTTAAAATTCCCCCCATAATAATCGGCGATCACAAATAATTACCATTGGTCATTACAAATGTTATAAGCTGAGGAACTTGAGGATTTATACTGAGGCAACCAAACTTAAAATTTAATCTGAAGCTCTACCGAACTTCTTAAGAAATGTGTTTTGGATTGGGTTGACCTTGAGAGCAGTAGCAAACCAAAAGCCCAGAACTTTGGTTTGGAACAATCTGGATAGAATGGAATTTTTCATTAATATTTGTATTAAGCTTTATCTTTTCTCATATAATGAATCACAATGAACCAGAATATTGTGTTCTTCTACCTGAAACTCCATCTTTTTTGCGCTTGTCAAGGTGAAAGCCATTATTGCTGGCGAATGGAACTCTTCCCATTTCAAGTAGCCCCAAGTCAGGTACAGAATAGCCCCAACATTGTGCCTCAGCTCCAACCTCAGAAGAGTATCTCCAGGTCATTTTTCCCCCAATTTCTCACAGCACTCCAAGTGAGATTGCCTGGTGGGGCTAAATTAAGGACCATTTTATGCTGTAATAGGACCTGAATAGGGCCTACAGACTTTGTTCTCATCAGTCTGGGTTAGATTAGAACCCAGATCCCAGAAATGAAAGGCCACTGTCTAATCCACTGCACCATTCAGTTCTCTAAAACTCCATCTATTTCTAATGTTGTAACCCTTCGTTTCACTGATGTTTGCTCAACATAACACTTGGCCTTTCCCTTCACATCAACACCTTTTTGGCCGAAGAAATTAAACATAGTTATGAGAATACAAGAAAGGCTTAATCTGGAAGAATAATGGTTGTTTGAATTAAATAATACCTCTATGTTTGCAATACCCTGATGTGTATTGCTTTTAGATGATGTCCCTAAGGCTGTTTGTGTGGTTTCACCATCTGCAAATTTGTCAGTGTACATGTTTTTATTTCTTCGGCAATATGAAAAAGGTAATTTATGTTGCATCATATTTCATAAGTGGTTCATCATGTGGGTTCCAGAATATCCAATATAAAACCACATTGAGAGCCTCGTCTATCCTAGAAAGAACTGTGATTACGATTGTGACTGCACTCTGCCTGTGCGCCTTTATTTCATTTTATCTTGCACAGTTATATAACTTGAATCAACTTATAGCATCATGTTGCAAGATTCTGTATAAATCATAACTGCAAAATGGAAACAAACATTTGAAACAAAAGTTAAATGTAAGATGTGCAGATTCTCCTGGCGAAATATGAGTTCTGGAACATCACTGTGAGACTTTCCTTCAGTCACTGTGTCAAAGGAGCTTTGATCATTAGCTTTTCTGGATTGGCTCATTGTTCAGTAAGGAAAACGTTTTTCTTTACTATACTGTAAGGAATCTTACAACACCAGGTTATAGTCCAACAATTTTATTTTAAAATCACAAGCTTTCGGAGATTATCCCCTTCGTCAGGTTACAACAAAGGAATAATCCTCTAAACCTGCAGCTTTTTTTTGGCCAATGACCAAAGGGGCCTTCAGTAAGATACTTTAGAAGCAAAATTCATTCCTCATTTTCTTTTTTTATATATTGCAAGGCTTCTTTGATTATAAGACATTGTTATATTTTGTTTTCATTGTACACAGTATATCTGGTACAATATACAGTGTGATCAACAGTAATCTTCACAGTGTCATGTGGACAGCTTCGGTTATAGTGAGAGGTTACAGTGTTTTCTGCTTCAAGAAAGAATATTGCTGCTCAATGTTTTTTATTCCCATTTTTGGTTACGTAGCCTTCTTGCAAAAAGTCCTTCCTCTAGAGATTTATAACTGGTAATCTCTGTTTGTACTTGAATTTGCCTTTCTTTTCGCTTTTTTTTTGGCTTCAATATTCTCTAACTGTCTACAAATGCTTATGTCAACTCTAAGATATTATTGCAGGGCTGTTGACAGCAAAATGAATCGATTGCATAGCTGAAAATTGTAACCATTACTCAAACCTAAAGAACAAATGAAATAAAGAGAAATCCTACAATGTGAAAGTGTAACTGCATGTGTTGTGGCCATCATTTTGTGTCTCTATTGCAGCCAAATAACATGGAAAGGGTAACATTTAAATAAAATACATTAAAAGTCTTGTGCCTAGCGCACCATTCCCATTGATCACATTTGCTTCTTGTAATGTCATATTTTTGCATCACACTTTGTCACACTTTCACTGTCACACTTTGGTTCAAAGTAAAACAACAGCAAATAAGAATTGTAGGGATATGGAACATGTAAATTAGAAATGGAGGAAGCAGCTAGAAAACTGTCAATAAGAAATTACTAAGGACTTGTGAAAAAAAAAGAATCCTGAATGACCTGGAGAATCTATGTTTTTACTTGAAAGCCTCAGTCTTTCCCAAAAGGTTGGGCTTGGACCTAATGTTTTTGGCCTGAGCTGTGTCTCTGTGAGCAGATGGTAGATCCTTTGCATGTGCAGTGTGCATAATTTTTTTTAGGATGCACCAATAGTATTTAGTTGGCTTGAACGATACAACGGGGTAAATTTTAACATACCGACAGGAACGCAGCAGGAGGGGGTAAACGGTCGTGTGGGGAACCCAGGAAAATTTTGAGTGCGTCGGCTCGAATTGAAGGCTCTTAATGTGACTTCCGGGTTTCGTGTCTTTAAGCTGCGCAGCGGGCAAACTGCGCACCCGAATGATGTGCTGGGAACTGGAGTATTTAAAGGGCTATTTCAACCATGGATTTTGAGGGAGAAAGGAGGAATGTGAAGAAATGGAGCACCAAAGGAGTAAGGCAGCACCCCCGTTTAATGGCTATTCGCTTGAGTTGCTACTGGCCGTGTGAGGAGCAGGAGGGACATACTGTACCCGGATGATTGGAGGGAGCGCCCTGCATGTGCCACCAAGAAGGCCTGGCATGAGGTGGCAGAGGAGCTGAGCAACAGGAGCACGATGGCAAGATTGTGGGTGCCATTCAGGAAGCGTTTTAATGACCTCACCAGGTCAGGAAAAGTGAGTACAGTTACTGATTCACCTACGTCCTGTGATGTACATTACCACCACTCCCCCTCACTCTGTCTTGCCAAGCCTAATCCATCACATCACTCCTCACACCCACTTAAGTCTCAATATCAACCAACCTTCACTTTCTGTGCACTTCCTCACCTCCCCGTTTGTGAACCCACCACTCCCACTCACCCCAATCCTGATGTAATGTGATGAATCTGTCTGATAGTCACCCTCTGATACATCTCTTTCATTGTCAGTCTCACACAAATCAATGCATCCATCAGGTGACCACCTCTTCTTCACTCGCTCACAGGTCTGTTCTTTCTCCCCTTGTAGGAGAAGAGAGTGTAAAATGCACGAGAGAGGAGTGGGACTGGAGGGGGAGCCACCACAAATAGTGCCCCTGACAGAGGCGGAGGACGAGGCCTTGGGGCTCAGCCGCACAGTTGAAGCCTAACTGTTGGAGAGGGCGGGATTGGAAACCTGCAAACGTCTGGTGACAGAACTAACTTCTGCGATGATTGTTAATATTACTTTATGTTCTCTTCCAGGCCTTCAAGGGTTGATGAGGAAGCAGGCACCATGGAAGAGGGCGATTCCTCAGAGGAGCTCCCTGCCTCTGAGGATGCACCGTCACATCATATCCAGCCATGCGCCAGCGCAGATACTGGCACTTCGGTGGGTCCTGATAGGCAGATAGTTGGGTTGTCATTTGGTGATTCACCACTCACAAGTGAGCACGAGCAAAATCTGCTGGCCGGGCAGCTGTGGAGAGTCCGCGTCGGGCAGCGCACTCCTCTCTAAGCTCTGCTCAGCTGGATGCAGATGTTGAATTCCGGGGGCCATTGCTGAGAAGGAGAATGACAGAGGTACAGCTGCACCTTTGCGAGGTACTGGAAGACGTGCCATGCACACTCTCCACAATTGCGGAGAGGATGGAGGAGTCCACCTCCAGCATTAGTGGAATGGTGACACAGGTAAGTGTGGGAATGTCAGCGATGGAGAGAATGGAGCCTCCATTGAGCTTTAAGCATGGCTCACAAATGAGTCCATTCAGGCCCCGACAACGGCCGTGCAGACTCAGGACACCAACTTTTCTGCCGTCTTAAACAGGCAGACAGATACTTTAGCTGTGGCCTTAGAACGCGTCAGAGATGTGCTCCAAGCTGTTGTCCAGCAGAGTGGTAGGAGTGATGTGGCCCTGGCCCTGGAGAGGGATGATGGTGAAAGGGGACATGGAAGTGGGGATTCCACTCAAAGTGCTCCCACACCTCACCCGTTGCCCCCTCCTCAACCAGTACCTGCAATGCTTCCTCCTCTCCTAATGGCCGAGGGGGAGCAATCTTTGTTGGGGACCTCACGGGCTCCAAAACCAAGAGGTCGTAGGCCGAGAGCATCTCAGTCGTCAGGGCAGGGACCTGAGCAAACTGCCACTACCTCTACTGAAGCTAAAGGGGCTGCACCATGTAGAAGTGCTAGGAAGAGGAAGGCTGAGGTTTTGTAATCACCAAGGGTATGCACAAGGGTGTCTGACGCAATGTCATGTTTATCATTTATATTTATTTTATCTTACATGCACATTAAATGTTATAAATGTCACCACACTGCCATGTCTTGACCATTCTTGAGACCCCTTTGTGAAAGTGCCCTTTCGTGTGCTTCATCGTGAACTCCAAGACTTTACAATGGGTGTACGCGTGATTGAAGGACTGTTTTGTGCATGTGGCGGGGGGTGGGGGGTGGGGGGTGGCAGGTGATGGTGGTGGTGGGTCGTTCCAGGCGGTCTGAGTACTTCACTATCTTCAGTTTGCAGATCTCTTTCTGAGAACCTATTAGATATGAGTGACTCCCTGGCATCACGAGCAGCCATGTGCACCGCTGCTGTGGCGATGGGTTCCCCATCTTCGTCCTCCTGCTCGTCCTCCTCCTCCTCCTCATCGTCTTCTTCAACGTTGCCGGCAGATGAGGATGTTTCATGAGTGCATTTGAGCTCCTCCACCTGTAACCCTCTCTGCTGAGCGATGTTGTGCAGGACGCAACACACGACTATTATTCTGTACATCCTCGCTGGTGAGTACTGAAATGCTCCCCAAGATCGATCCAGGCACCTGAAGCGCATCATTAGCATTCCTATGGCTTGTTCAATGACAGACCTGATGGTGCCGTGACTGTCATTGAACAAGCCATAGGAATGCTGAAGATGACCATTGTACCACTGCTGTGCCTCATTGGTGGGGATTCTCACAGGTGTCATGAGCCCCATCTGCAGGGTGTATCCCTTGTCTCCAAGGAGCTGGCCCTTAAGTCTGTCTTGTGTGTGGAAGAGGGCCAGGATGTTGGACTCGTGCAAAACGAAGGAATCATGACAGCTACCGAGGAATTTGGCACACACCTGCAGAAACCTCTTCCGGTGGTCGCAAACCAGCTGTGCATTGATGGAGTGATATCCCTTTTGGCCGATGAACAGTCCTGGCTCATGTGCAGGTCCTCGGATTGCTATGTGTCTGCACCCGTGGGAAGAGAGCCAGAGAGTTGAAACCCACTGCCCTCTCAGTCTGGCTGATGTCATCACAGGGGAAGTTGACATAGTCGGATGCCCTGGCAAACAAACCATCCGTGACCTGTCATATACACTTCAGATGACACTACAGTACAGACGACAGAGAGATCCTGGTGATGTCACCAGTGGCACCCTGCAAGGATCTGGAGGCAAAGAAATTGAGAGCAGTGGTGACTTTAACTGTGACGGGCAATGTGTGGCCACCAGGCCCAGTCGGGAGCAGCTCTGCATGAAGGATGCTGCAGATGTCTACGACCACCTGGCGACTCACTCTCAGCCAGCATAGGCACTGCTCATCAGAGAGGTCCAGGAAGTACAGCCTCTGTCTGTACACCCTCTCACATGGATAGTGCCTCCTGCCCCTCAGCCCCTCATTTGGTCCCTCCTCTGCTCTTCTGCAGGTCCTTGTGGCGCACTTCAGTCTTGTGGAGCTGCAACTCCCAGAACTGCACGCCGTGCCTGCCGTAGATGGTGATGTGCCTCCTCCTCGGATGTACTGTTGAATAAATCCATTGTGCCCCCCCATCCTGATGTTGTCAGTTTGAGGGGGTCCAAAATGTAGGTAAATATATCTGAATGCAAGAATTCTGAGTGGGAACAAAGAAATCTCAGTTTAAACAAAGAACTCACAGCCAAAGATTTGTCTGAGAGAACTGATTGCCCTGCTGCAAAAATTCACCTTTTCACTGGTTTAAAGGTCCAAATGAGAGTCGGCTGCAACTTGCCTCCGTTTCCATGGTGTGTTTCAGAGGCCACGGGAGACAGGTTCAGGAGAAGTTAAAATGTTTTGTGTAAGACAATACACAAAAAGTTAACAGCATTAAGTACTTTAAATACCTCAATTGGCCCTTTAAATATCGGCCCCGCCAGCGGGACTTCTGGGTGTCTAAAGCGCACACACATTCTAACGCGTTTGGGTCAAACCCAGAAGTTGGCGTGTTGGAGCTGGGATGCGGTCCCACTCTGAAAACGGAGGATTTTTACTATCCACCCGCTCCCATCCCACCCGTTCCTGGGGGTTAAAATTCACCCAAGTGCCTATCTTCAGTCTTATACATAGATTACATAGAATTTACAGCACAGAAACAGGCCATTCGGCCCAACAGGCCTATGCCGGTGTTTTTGCTCCACATGAGCTTCCTCCTACTCTATTTACTTCATCTCACCCTGACAACATATCCTTCTATTCCTTTCTCCCATGTACATATCTAGCTTCCCCTTAAATGCATCTATGCTATTCACCTCAAATACTCCACGTGGTCGTGACTTCTAGATTCTTACCACTCTTTGAGTAAAGAAGTTTGTCCTGAATTCCTTCCTGGATTTATTAGTGATTACCTTATATTTATGGCCCTTGGTTTTGGATACCTCAACAAGTGGAAACATCTTAACATAATCTACTTGGTTGTTTTCCAAAACCATTTGAAGAAAGTCAGACGACAAGTTTCTTAAGCCTTGTTCAAATACATTTTATTCTGCGTGTGCGTGTTATCAGTTGTAAGAGAGAGAGAAAGAAAGAAACACAGACAACAAGACGGAAAGAAAGAGAGAAAAAGACACAAAAGTAGCCCAGGAACTCCCTAGAAATGCCCCCTTTTGTGGTTCCATTCCATCTTCCAGTCACTTGACTGGAAATCAGTTACACTTGGCCCCGGACCAGAATTTTCAGCCCCAGATATCAGTCTTCAACTGTTATGTCTTGCATACCATTTTGCTGTGCTTTCCCTGCTTTAAAAATGATAAGGGATAAAAATTAAATTAATATATAAAACAATTAAACATCCACTCCCTCCACCGCCAGAGCACGTGGCTGCAGAGTGTACTGTCTGCAGGATGCACTGCAGCAACTCGCGAAGGATTCTTCGACAGCACCTCCCAAACTCGCGACCTCTACCACCTTGAAGGACAAGAGCAGCAGGCACATGGGAACAACACCACCTGCACGTTCCCCTCCCAGTCACACACCTGATTTGGAAATATATCGCTGTTCCTTCATCGTCACTGCGTCAAAATCCTGGAACTCTCTAGCTAACAGCACTGTGGGAGTATCTTCACCACACGGACTGCAGCGGTTCAAGAAGGCGGCTCACCACCACCTTCTCGAGGACAACTAGGGATGGGCAATAAATGCTGGCCTTGCCAGTGACACCCTTATCCCAAGAATGAATTTTTTTAAAGTGCACAAAATACAAAGGACATTCAAAGTTTTTGTAGAATAGAGTTGTGGAATTTGATTTCCAAAGCACTAGTAAAAATTCAATTTAATAAAAATGGAAGTTTACTTTTACAGTCATTGTAAATCAGTGGCCCCGACATTACCAGGGAGGCGGTTGGCAGCGGGGGGTTGACTGGGCAGGTGGGTAACCCGCCCAGTAAAATCGATGGGTTCCCCACGTGATCACGAGTAAATTGAAGCCACTTACCTTGGCTTCCGGGTTTCCCGTTGGAAACCTGCGCAGTGGGCGGACTGCGCACCCGCATCACAGGCTGTCAGCTGGAGGAGCCCTATTTAAAGGGGCATTCCTCCAATGCTGCTCCTGCAGCAAACAGACAAAATTACAGCGTGGAGCAGCCCAGGGGAAAGACTGCTCCCAGGGTTAATGATGCCTCACTCCAGGTCTTACTGGATGGGGTGAGGAGGAGGAGGGAGATCTTCTACCCGGTGGCCTGCATCTGCCACCAAGAAGGCCTGACTCGAGGTGGCAGAGGAGGTCAGCAGCACCAGCAACATATCCCACACCTGGATCCAGTGCAGGAAGTGCTTCAATGACCTAACTAGGTCAGCCAAAGTGAGCACACTTACTCATTCTCCGTCTTCCACATCACCGCCCCCACCCCACAACTCCTTCTGCACTGCCAACACTACTCTATCACATCACTCCTTACACCCACTCAAAGCTCATCCTCAACTTACCTGCACTTACTCACCTCCCCAGTACTCATCCCACCACTACCACTCAACCCAATCCTCATACAATCTCATGGCTCTGTCTCATACTCACCCTCTGATGCATCTCTTTCATGGTCACCCTCACCCAACCTGCCACTACCTCTGCTGCAGCCACAGGGGATGCATCACGTATGAGTAGTAGGAAGCGTAAGGCGAAGGTTTCGTGATCACAAAGGGGATGCACAAGGATGTTTGACAGTTTGTCATATTTTTTATTTATATTTGATTTTGGTTCAACTCACATTCAATATTATATTGTCACTACTACTGCCACGTCTTGGCCATTCTGATTGGCTTGTGCAATAAGTCCCTTTCATAAGGTTCTCCACGAACACCCACACTTGATGCCACCCATTGGGTCACCCTACAGTCGGTGTATGTGTAGTTGCACGACTATTTTGTGCAGGTGCCTGTGGCGCAGCACTGTGTTGTGGAGCTCCACGTGGCTGGTGATGTTGCTCGTCCTCAGATGAAGTGATGAATGCAACCATGGCGCCCCCCCCCCCCATCCTGACGGCCTGAGTTTGAGGGGGTCCGCAAAGTAGGTAAATGTGTTTGCACAGCAGAGTTTAGGGTATAAATTAATAATTTTGAGTGGAAAGACAAAGGTGTTGCAGCCAAAACTTTGTCTGAAGTGACAGAGTGCCCTGCTGCAATAAATGAGGTATTCCCCCCAACTGTCAAAAAATCCTTTGCATCTCCCACTGGCTGCTGACTGAAACACGTCTGCTCCAACAGGGAGTGTTTCCCACAGCACGGGAAACACGCTGAGGATCCATGAAAATTGCACCCCTGCCAAAATCTCCTGTCAATGAGGTCTGTCAAGTACCTCAACTAGGTAAGTAAGTATTTAACTTGTTATCTCGCCAGCTTTAATTGCCGGTGGGAGTCCCGCATGCGGGAGCTGCACGCACACTCGAATGCGTCACTGGGGAACCTGGAAGTGGGCGGGTTGGAGCCGGGCTCTGGACCCGCTCCAGGATTCCCCAATTTTACGAGCCCCCCTGCTCCCAATACACCCGCTCGGCCATCCTAAAATCGACCCCAGTGTCCCTGATATTGTCCCCTAGATGACATAAACACCCCTATTTTTTATAAAATCCTCTGACTCAGTGAGCAACACCACTGGAGATCTGCTAGTAAATTTAAATGTGATAAATTATAGATTTCTTTTTAAAATAAAGATATATTGAACCTATGAAAGTCAAATATAAATTGTATCACACTGTTCCAATTCACTAATATTGGTAATGTCATTTTTGGCATTTTCTAACTTGCAGCATTACTCCCTGGAGATCAATTAAGAGATGCCAAAATGTTAATGTAAATTGAAAAAAATTTAATTATTGTACATTGGAACATGTCCCAGATATATCTCAATTCTTCTCCGAACTGATCCTAGGAAGCATAATGCTCCATGTTTCACGCGCAGTTTTTGAATGCATTCAAAGTATAGAAAGAGGTCTTTTGTGTCACTATTCCAAGTGACGTGGCCAAAAGAATATCACAAGGTCTCTTTTGTAATGCACAGCATTCAAAACTCCTGAAGATGTATGGTGTAACTGTGGTGTTGTTTCGAAGGTTGCTGCTGCTGTCATATTAAAGTCGCTGACAGCTCTCCACGACGCACAACACAAATTGAGCAGCAGCATATTCTCAGTGTTTGAAATAAAGATAGTTTGGTAGTTTTTGCAATGAGAACAAAATAAGTCTTTTAGGAAGCAATAGAATGAATGGGAGTAATTTTAATCTAACTCACCGGGCAGGAAACCCACAGGATCAGGTGGAATGTCAGTTTCACACCCCGTCCAATGTTACTCTCCATTGACTTCAACAGCGAGTGAAATCAGGTGGGGTGTAAAACCAGCGTTGCAGCCGATCTCGTCCGTTTCCCGACTGGCGGCTTCAGCTAAAATTGACCCCAATAGATCTGCTTTGATAACCGTAAAATAGAAACTTAATTTTTGTTACTAATTGAAGATGAAAAGATAACTGAGGGTGAGCAGAGCCATTCGGCCCATCTTCGTTCATCCGTCCAGAACGAGCCTGAATTACTTGCACTGCAGCATCCAATTGAATCTTAAATGCTTCCAGGGGTTTCGTTTCCACTGCTCTATCTGGGAGTCCATTCCATGTGTCAATCGCTCTTTGAGTGAAGAATTTCCTGATGTCAGTCCAAAATCTGCATTTTAGTAGTTTTACGAAAGGCGGGAAAGCCTTGCCCTTCAGCCGCACATATTGGGAAATCATGGACAGCATGCGTATAATTTCTCAATGTGTGTGGCAGGTGGCCCATTAGCAAAATCGGCCCATATACAGCACGCAGGCATTGTAAGCAGGATAAGTTTTGTGGTTAACATAGCAAAAGAATTTATATTCAAGACTCAGGTAGGAAGCATTGGTGATGGAGGAGTCAATATTTCAAAGCAGAGCAGGCTATTTTGGAATCGGGATTTAAATAGCATCTCGGATGAGTACAATATACATAAAAATTACATACAACTCCTTCAAAAATGGTGCAAATCACCTACATGTATGGGTGCCATTCTTTCAGACTATTACTGTTACCTTTCACAGTGGCTGGGGGAGGCCACATTTGCCCACGTATTAGAACATGTGTTTGCATGTGTCTCCATTATTCTCCCCACAGCAAGTGACAATCTTGTTTGACATGTTAGGGAGATGCAAAATAGAGGTCAAGTATTTCTCCACAAGTCACCCAATGCTGCTATCTCATAACTCCCGATAGTTGTTTATAGAGATCAGTCGGGTAGTAGTCTGGGGTCTAGGAATAGCTAAATAAAAGTGAAAATATTAATTTTTATTCAAAAACTTATAATTCAATTATTATCAAGGTCATAGCTAAAGGGCATGTTCTGAGAATTTTTTGAATATTGCTGTTTGCTACTTCCATTTGAATCATAGTTCACGTGGCACTTTTTTTTACTCATTCAAGGGATGTGGGCATCGTTGGCAAGGCCAGCATTTATTGCCCATCCCTAATTGCCTTTGAGAAGGTGGTGGTGAGCCGCCTTCTTGAACCGCTGCAGTCAGTGTGGTGAAGGTTCTCCCACAATGCTGTTAGGTAGGGAGTTCCAGGATTTTGACCCAGTGACAATGAAGGAACGGCGATATATTTCCAAGTCGGGTTGGTGTGTGACTTGGAGGGGAATGTGCAGGTGGTGGTGTTCCCATGTGCCTGCTCCCTTGTCCTTCTAGGTGATAGAGGTCATGGGTCTGGGAGGTGCTGTCGAAGAAGCCTTGGCGAGTTGCTGCAGTGCATTCTGTAGATGGTACACACTGCAGCCACTGTGCACCGGTGGTGAAGGGAGTGAATGTTTAGGGTGGTGGATGGGGTGCCAATCAAGCGGACTGCCTTGTCCTGTATGGTGTCAAGCTACTTGAGTGTTGTTGGAGCTGCTCTCATCCAGGCAAGTGGAGTATTCCATCACACTCCTGACTTGTGCCTTGTAGACGGTGAAAAGGCTTTGGGGAGTCAGGAGGTGAGTCACTTGCCGCAGAATACCCAGCCTCTGACCTGCTCTTGTAGCCACATTATTTATATGGCTGGTTCAGTTAAGTTTCTGGTCAACAGTGACCCCCAGGATGTTGATGGTGGGGGATTCGGCGATGGTAATGCCATTGAATGTCAAGGGGAGGTGGTTCGACTCTCTCTTACACTTGCACTTGTCAACAAGGTATTAGCTTTTTAAGTCAGGAAATACCTTCGAGTATATTATCAAATTTGACATCCAAAAGATGTATAGTTTATAATGAAAGCTCTTAGTCTAAAACTTTAATGCATTGCCGATTATTTTGAAATTTCTAATTATGAATCAGTCAGTGTAATTAAAGTGATAAAGTTCAAGGCTACAGAAGAGTTATTAAAGACCACACCACTGCCAACAATCATATATTTTAGAGTGAGCAGAGCTGCCCCATTAGTGGAGCCTTTCTCTCCGCAATGTTTAGTTTGTCATCTATTAAATCTGATGGATGTCCTAGCATGATAAAAAAAATTACGCTTTAATAGCCAAGTTGACGTTTCAGATTATTTTAATCCTACAGTATCCTTTAAATATTGTGAAGTAGCATTTATGCCAAATATAAACATTTATATATTTATACAAATTCTGTGCTGGAAAATTTTCAGAATAAATATGAATAGCTGCCATTAAGAGGAGTGATGCTCTCCAGGTGGTTGAGCCAGTTTCCATAGATCATTAATCTTTACATGACAGCCAATCTGCAAGATAACCATGTAAACATGACAATACAGGCTCCAGAGGCCTGTGGATTAGTCTGTTCTCCTTGGAATATTGTGTTTTGAAAGAGCATAATTAAATTCATTAAACCAGTGCTGTTAAAAGGAGTAACACTGTGGCATTCTGCCATCATTTAAAAAAAACCTCTCTCAAGGACTTAACTCGTCAAAACTTGAAGATTGCTCATCTCAGCTGGGTCTGCATGAGCTTTATAAACTGGCCACAGTGGTCCCGGGTTAGAGAAAGGAGAATCTGCCAAGATTCCAACTCCCGATCCCCATACTGTGGGAGATGGAGCAAAAAAAAAGTTATAATGCAAATAAGCAAGAATAAGAGGCTTTGGGGAAGAAAGAATGAAGAAAGTTACATGCATCGTAACCAGGTCTTGGGTAAAGAGTATTACAAATATTTCATGTGTGGGGCCTTTTTTTAGCTCTCAGTACGATGTAATTTTTTTTTATCCATGTTAGTTGTATGATAGATTGCTTCAATAAATTTGCTGTAATATAATAAAGGACAAAGTCTGTTATGTTTAAGTTGGAAGATTGTAGGAAATGTCAGAAACCATACTCCAGATCCTGGACGAGTAGTGACCCACATTCCGGGAAAACTGCTAGTATGTTGAACTTATGGAATAATGTTTTTATTTCTGATAAATACTTCCCTGTTAAAGTGAAATTACGGCTCAAATTGTTATTTCTACAAATGTTATGATAATGGGCCCAGACATAATCTCCCTATTATAAATAATATTGGAGAGAGACCAAAATGACATAGACGCTAACTACATGTCAATGAAGAATCACCAGTTTCAAAAGAAAAAGTAACTTCTAGTACAATGGATCTATTGCAGAGACGGTGCTGGGAAGGCCCCATTATCTTGTGACTGCTTCATGACCAAGTGCGTAAGGAAAGCCACGAGGCAGTATTCATTTTGACCTCTTTAATGACCCAGACAACAGATAATTTAAATTATAGCACCCTGTGGGGCAGTGACCACAGCAATGATGAAATGCAATATGATCTGTGAATCTGAAGTTCCAAAGATGAGGAGCCAAGTATACAATTTAAAAGGGTTAACTTCAGAAAATGAGGGGAAAAACTCAGGTATGTTAATTGGGGGAGGTTGTTCAACATTTCAGTAGATGGCAAGAAAAGCACTTTTAAAGAAATAATGCTGACTTGCAGGATAAGTACATATCTAGAATCAGCAAGCTCAGATAAGCATGATCCAAAATGGATTAATGAACAAATCAAAGTGAAATAAATAAATAAATAAATCCTGCAGCGGGAAAGAGGAAGGCATTCACTGGGACCAAAATCAGATCAGGTATAGCACAAATCTCCCATTATAATGTCCTATCACAAATCAAAGAATAGCATCCCCATGGCAACAGTGGAACCTTTCTATTTCTCATGCCAGCCATCTTTGCGGCTTCTCCAGCAGTGCATTTACACTTCAAGGACAGGAAAGGACTAGCATTTATATAGTGCCTTTCACAACCTCAGGAAGTTACAATGTGCTTTACAGTCAATGAAGTACCTTTTGAAGTGTAGTTACTGTCGTAATGCAGCGATATTCTGTTTTAGTGATGCTGGTTGAGGGATAAATATTGGCCAGAGCATGGGGAGAACTCCCCTGCTCTTCTTCAAATAGTGCCATGGAATCTTTTACATCCACCTGAAAGGGCATATAGGGCCTTGGTTTAATGTCTTATCCGAAAGACAGCGCCTCCAATGATGCAGCAGTTACTCAATATTGCACTGAACTGGATTATGTGCTCAAGTCTTTGGAGTGGGACTTGAACCCATGACATTGTGACTCAGAGGCAAAGAGTACTACCACTGAGCCAAGGCTGACACCTTAAGTTTAAGTGTGAAGTAGTTTTGGCATTGCATTGATGGTAAACTTGTCTGGGCTAATTTTGCTGGGCCCGCTCCACCTGGGTCCTAAACAGGAAGAGCACACTCAAACTATACGACATCTGTCCAGTCCCAGATTTGTCTCTACGCCCTGTCCCGGGCCATTTAAATAGCCCCAGGAGCAGCACCGGCACAGAATTGCCCTCCTGACAGGGCCTTATACCCCTGGTAAGCCTGAAGGGGCCTCTCTGACAGAAACCCCTGATTGAAGTGCAAACGTCTGGGGGCAGTGGGAGGGAGGAATTGAAATTGCGGCCTATCTTGATATCTTTGGTCTGCCCTCTGGTCAGTAGGGATTCGGGAGCAGGTCCACAGCATCAGCATTTTCCAGGCACATCTGCACTTGAATAACGAACAAACATTGTAAATGGCAATAGAGGCAGAAGGCCGAAAATGCCTCCTCCTACCTCATTTATATGATTCCATTTGGCCTGCGTTTTCTGTTTCTCCCCTGCTGGAAAGCTCTGGGAATCACAGGGCAGCAACGATCTAGGCCTCCACCCCTTTTTCTTGGCCTTTGCTGCAGCGCCGACCAGGAAAATCGGCCCTCTGTAACATAAATTAGTTGTTAAGGCCCAAACTGATTCTGAAGCAGAGGAATGAGATTCCTTAGGTTGGGCCCTGACCACTGATTCAGGCTTCATTTACACTATAACTGCACCATCAGTGTGAAGCAAAACTGCTTTACAGTGATACTATGGGTGAAATGTAAATGCAGCATTAGTAAAACCGCCTTTGTGCTTTATTATGGAGAGATTTATTTGGTCAACTAGGAAGCACTAGGAAGATTAACGGCTGATTATCCTCACTTCACAAAAGAGCATTTCAACCAACTGAAAGATAATTTCATCACCTCAGGTTGGACCTAATAAAAAGCCAGAAGCCAGAGATGACAGGATGGCATTCTGAGTCACTGTGTCACTCAATCTCTATTGGAATATTTGCACCGAGCGAAATATTGGCAGCGTTCTGTGTTATGGAAAAATGCTGATGCATGCAGCCCCTATTTTCCCTCCAATGTCATGAGAAACTATGACTGGCAAATACTCCTGGAACAGAATTTAATGCTCTGTGTTAATTCAAGATAGGGCTATCTGTTAAGACATTCTAAAAATATATGTCCAAAAATAATCCCTGCAATATCTGTGGTAATTTTAGAAGTTGCTATCTATGTAGAAATTGAGCTGCAAAACAATCGTTGTAAGCAAATTAAACCAAATATAGACTTTTATTTGATGGCTACTTGCAGAAGTTACAGAAGGACTTCATAGCTTTAATCTTAGAAGAGGGAAGGTGAAAACACAGTTTAGATGTAATTACACAGAAGGTGGTGAATGTATGGAATGGACTGCCAAGTGGGAGCTGATTGTATTGCAAAATTTAACAGAAAGTTGAATAAGTACCTGATGAAAAATGTGATAGAGGGTTGTGAGAGGTATCGTGGGATATGCTATTTCCTGGAGACTGGAACCGACCCGATGGATTACACTGGCCTTTTTCAGTCATGTACGTTCCTATCTTCCTATGTTATTGAGGAGAATATTTTAGAGAAGGTGTTAATGTACTTTCTGTATTAATGGGGATTTATATTCCACTGAATTGCTCCATAATTGTAAATGTTATAAATAACAGCAACAACTTGCATTTATGTAGCACCTTTAATGTACTAAAATGTCTTAAGGCACTTCACAGGAGCGTTATCAATCAGAATTTGACACCAAGCCACATAGGCAGATGTTAGGACAGGTGACCAAGAAGTAAGTTTTAAGGAGTGTTTTAAAGGAGGAGAGAGAGGTGAAGAGGTTCAGGGAGGGAATTCCAGAGCTTAGAGCCTAGACAGCCGAAGGCTCGGCCGTCAATGGAGTAGCGATGAAAATCAGGGATGCGCAAGAGGCCAGAATTGGAGGAATGCAAAGATCCCTATTATGATTAGTAAACTTACCAGAGTGTCGCTCAGCTTCCTCTTTTTTTTTATTCGTTCATGGGATGTGGGTGTCGCTGGCAAGGCCGGCATTTATTGCCCATCCCTAATTGCCCTTGAGAAGGTGGTGGTGAGCTGCCTTCTTGAACCACTGCAATCCGTGTGATGAAGGTTCTCCCACAGTGCTGTTAGGAAGGGAGTTCCAGGATTTTGACCCAGCGACGGTGAAGGAACGGTGATATATTGCCAAGTCAGGATGGTGTGTGACTTGGAGGGGAACGTGCAGGTGGTGTTGCTCCCATGTGCCTGCTGCTCTTGTCCTTCTAGGTTGTTGGGGTCGAGGGTTTGGGAGGTGCTGTCGAAGAAGCCTTGGCGAGTTGCTGCAGTGCATCCTGTGGATGGTACACATTGCAGCCACTGTGCGCCGGTGGTGAAGGGAGTGAATGTTTAGGGTGGTGGACGGGGTCCCAATCAAGTGGGCTGCTTTGTCCTGGATGGTGTCGAGCTTCTTGAGTGTTGTTGGAGCTGCACTCATCCAGGCAAGTTGAGAGTATTCCATCACACTCCTGACTTGTGCCTTGTAGATGGTGGAAAGGCTTTGGGGAGTCAGGAGGTGAGTTACTCATCACAGAATACCCAGCCTCTGACCTGCTCTCGTAGCTACAGTATTTATATGGCTGGTCCAGTTAAGTTTCTGGTCAATGGTGACCTCCCAGGAAGTTGATGGAGGGGGATTCGGCAATGGTAATGCCGTTGAATGTCAAGGGGAGGTGGTTAGACTCTCTCTTGTTGGAGATGGTCATTGCCTGGCACTTGTCTGGCGCGAATGTTGCTTGCCACTTATCAGCCCAAGCCTGGATGTTGTCCAGGTCTTGCTGCATGCGGCTCGGGCTGCTTCATTATTTGAGGGGTTTCGAATGGAACTGAACACTGTGCAATCATCAGCGAACATCCCCATTTCTGACCTTATGATGGAGGGAAGGTCATTGATGAAGCAGCTGAAGATGGTTGGGCCGAGGACACTGCCCTGAGGAACTCCTGTAGCAATGTCCTGGGGCTGAGATGATTGGCCTCCAACAACCACTTCCATCTTCTTTTGTGCTAGGTATGACTCCAGCCACTGGAGAGTTTTCCCCCTGATTCCCATTGACTTCAACTCTTGTGACTATGCGTCATGGTTTAGATCTCTTGGTCAGACACAATCTGGACAAAGACTTTTTTGTACAAAACTCCTTTTGCATCATGAGAATTTCCACCTTAGTGATGAAATCTCACCAAGCAATGTTAGAAACATTTTAATGCATCTATTTGAACTTCCTGTGTCCTCTATTTTAAGAGAGTCAACCTGTTTAAAATAATTGGGTTAGCATCTTCATTATAACAGGTGAAAAAGAAATTTCATACAAATGCATGGATACATTTGTTAAAACTGTTGCATGGCACGTTGTCAACTGGCAGGATCGGAGATGGTGGACTGTGGGTACACAACAAAATAGCAGCCAAATCCACAGATTTACAAGAGTGAATTAAGTGATCTTATAGCAAAGTTCTGCTATAGTCAAACTGCTACCAAGCTTCACATTTACTTCTTATGGAGAAAGTAAATGTAAAATTGTTAAATGCAAGTGCAACTTATTTGATCAGCCTGACCCCATGCATAAGATAGCACTGTGTTAGTTGACAGCAGAAGTAGTAGGCTGAAGTGGATGTCTAATACTTGTTTTGCACCATAAATAGTATTAAGCATATGTTGTATGGAAGTGCACTGGGATTCTGGGGATAGTATTGGGCAACAATTTATATAGAATTAGATGTCATGGTTTTACTGGGGAAATTAGTTCATAGGCCAAAACGACCTACAATTTGACAGATTTGCGCTCTAATTAACAAACCACAAAGATGACTAATGCCAGAATCAGAAAAGTTTATCGCCGTTCTTCTGAACTCAGGGTTGAGAACATAAACTTGAGCTTCAAAAAAAAGCCATTCAACTCAATGGGGGTAATTTTAAACCCCAAGAACGGGCGGGTTGGGGGCGAGTGGGAGTTGAAAATAGTTGTTTTTTTGGGTCGTAACCGCAAAGTTTTTGGACTTTGCTTTCCCAGTGGGAAGTCTGTACTTTTCTGCGCCGACGTTAAACCCGGAAATAAAGCCGGGTTGCGGTCACGACCCAAAAAACAATTATTTTCAACTCCCACCCGCCCCCAACCCACCTGTTCTTGGGGTTTAAAATCACCCCCAGTAAGTCTGTGCCTCCATATACCTTGTACCATTTGTGCTGATAGAATGTTACCAGCAACCCAATGCTTTGAAGGAGGTGTCGACTCACAGGAAGAGCCCGTAAGAAAATAAAGCTGCATGGAACTTCTCAGTGACCCTTAAAACCTCAGCCATTCGATTTTGACCAGTTGTATTCCATAGATAACAAATTTACAGTCTCCACTGCACAGGAACCATTATGTTCTATAGTCAATTGAATCATCTGTATCTGTCCCTATAACCTTCAATCCTCTTCTTCAAGATACATTTGCTGGGCCGAACTTCACTCTGCATATTAGGGGGGATTCTGCGGCCTGCTGCCCCCAGCAGAGAGTTGTGTTTGCAGGGATCACATCTTGAGAATCCCAGGCACGAAGCATGTGATTCCAGCGATGGCCCTTCCTCTAGTGGATTGTGGAATCTCACCAAATATACTTAGTTCTTGATGCTGAAGGTGCATGTCAGAAGTAGAAGTGTTCAGCTTCCAGCACTAAAATTCACTCAAAAGCCCCATTTGAATTAAAGAAATATGATAGGACATTTTAACAGGCCATGGTATCATGACCTTATGGTTATAAAAACAGAAGAATTATTGGCTGGGATTATGATAATTGTATCTAATTTGATTCCTCTGCAGCTATTTCATCTTAGTACAAGAAAAACCTATTCTGCTCAAAGACTACTTAATGATAGCTATTCCAGGGGAAATATTAGATACTGTGTACCTTGGAGAAAGTTGAACAATTTTATTATTTCTAGATAATAATAGAAGGAATTGTGCCTTTGAAATGTGTTCTTTAGCAATTATATCAATTTGCCCAAACACGCTCTCTGATCAAATGCATTGCTCATTATTCATTACGAGGAAGAACGAGAAGAAGCAATATAAACTAAATGGTACAATTCTAAAGGGGGTGCAGGAACAGAGAGACCTGGGGGTATATGTGCACAAATCTTTGAAGGTGGCAGGACAGGTTGAGAAAACGGTTAAAAAAACATATGGGATCCTGGGCTTTATAAATAGAGGCATAGAGTACAAAAGCAAGGAAGTTATGTTGAACCTTTATAAAACACTGGTTCGGCCACAACTGGAGTATTGTGTCCAATTCTGGGCACTGCACTTTAGGAAGGATGTGAAGGCTTTAGAGAGGGTGCAGAAAAGATTTACTGGAACGTTTCCAGGGATGAGGGACTTCAGTTATGTAGATAGACTGGAGAAGCTGGGGTTGTTCTCCTTAGAGCAGAGAAGTTTGAGAGGAGATTTGATAGAAGTGTTCAAAATCATGATGGGTTTGGATAAAGTAAATAAAGAGAAACTGTTCCCATTGGCGGAAGTGTCGAGAACCAGAGGACACAGATTTAAGGTGATTGGCAAAAGAACCAAAGGCGACATGAGGAAAAACTTTTTTACGCAGCGAGTAGATATGATCTGAAATGCACTTCCTGAAAAGGTGGTAGATGCAGAGTCAATTGTGGCTTTCAAAAAGGAATTGGATAAGTATTTGAAGTGAAAAAAATCTGCAGGGCTACAGGGAAGAGCGGGATTATGGGATTAGCTGGATTGCTCTTACAAAGAGCCGGCACAGGCTTGATGGACCAAATGGCCTCCTTTTGTGCTGTAACCATTCTATGATTCTATGATTACTTGATTTATTTTAAAATAAATTACCGAAGCATTCTTTATTTGGAAATGATTTTGATAAAGTGCATGATACTTTATTTTCTGAACCCAGATTCAGAAAATCATAGTACCGATATTGGAATTTAATTCATGGCCGCCCGTTTCTCTGGCATAAAATCAGCGTTACACATGCCATGATCCGTTGCGTCCGAACTGCGTTGGAAGTGCGCTGGATGCCATATTGGTTTGGACGACTTTTAATTGTCCAGGGTGCCCGCCTAAAACAGGTGTTAGTCTCCTTAAATATACAAATTGGTTGTGGGATCCCGAATGGGAAATTCAGGCACTGCTGTACCAGGCATTGAGCTGCCTTAAAGGGGGCCTGTGCCGGCTGTTTGAAAGAGCTATCCATTTAGTCCCATTCCCCAGCTCTTTCCCCATAGCCCTGCAAGCTTATTCCCTTCAAGTATTTATCCAATTCCCTTTTGAAAGCTACCAATGAATGTGCTTCCACCACCCTTTCAGGCAGTGTATTCCAGATCATTGCAACTCGCTGCATAAAAAAACGTTTCCTCATGCCGCCTCTGGCTCTTTTGCTGATCACCTTAAATCTGTGTCCTCTGGTTACCGACCCTTCTGCCACTGGAATCAGTTTCTCCTTATTTACTCTGTCAAAACCGTTCATGATTTTGAACACCTCTATCAAATCTCCCCTTAACCTTCTCTGTTCTAAGGAGAACAACCCCAGCTTCTCCAGTCTCTCCACATAACTGAAGTCCCTCATCCCTGGCACCATTCTAATAAATCTCTTCTGCACCCTCTCTAAGGCCTTGACATCCTTCTTAAAGTGTGGTGCCTAGAATTGAACACAATACACCAACTGTTTTATAAAGGTTTAGCATATTTTCCTTGCTTTTGTACTCTATGCCTCTATTAATAAAGCCCAGGATCCCGTATGCTTTTTTAACAGCCTTCTCAACTTGTCCTGCCACCTTCAAAGATTTGTGTATGTGCACCCCCAGGTCTCTCTGTTCCTGCACCCCCTTTAAAATTGTACCATTTAGTTTATATTGCCTCTCCTCATTCTTCCTACCATAATATATGGTCTGTATTACTCTACTCTCTGTTCAATGAGGAATCTGTCTGTTCCCTTGAGTGTTCCAACTAAGCCTTTTCCATAAAATAAAATATTTCCTCTCTCGGCTATATTTGACTTCATTTTGCTTTGTATAATCGTGTTCCCAGTTCTCATATCCAGGCTCCACATTCATCCCACTAAATCCTTTCAAGTCTAAGAACTCAGGTCACGTTCCCCTTCTTCAATGAAAACTCATTTGAATCTATTAGCTTATCTTTGCAGCTTCTGATTTAAGACCAGATACTGTCGTTGCTCTCCTTTTTGAATGCCACCAATGTCTATCTTTTCATAAACATATGACCAAAATTGGGCAGAATTTTTCAATCCATGTTCACGAATACTGAAAAAGCTTTTAAGTAGAATAATTCACTCTGTAACACAAAACGTGCAGTGATGTGGCCCATTAGCCTTCTGGTGGCATGGTCCAACAACACCAATATGGATTTATTTAGTGACCTTAATGTGTGTCAGAGTCCAAAGAGTATCAAAGACGTAATCAGACAAAAATGGACGCTAAGCCAAAGCAGGAGGTATTAGGAGCAGTAACCAAAGAGGTAAGTTCTTAGGAGAGTCTTAAAGGAGGAGAGTGAGGTGGTGAGGCGAAGGGGTTTAGGGAATTCAAGAGAGTGGGGCCTAGACAGCTGAAGGCATGGCAGTCAACAGTGGGGGGAGGTGTACAAGGGGCCACAGTTGGAGCAACGGAGAGTGGGAGGGGGAATTGTAGGGCTGGAGGAGGACACTGAGTCAGAGAGTAGTGAGTGCATGATGGGATTTAAACACGAGGATGAGAATTTTGAGTTGCAGGTGTTGGGGGACCGGAAGCCAACATAGGTCAGCGAAGACAGGGGTGATAGGTGAGGTGGGCATTGCAGGATAGGATACCAGAAGCAGAGTTTTGAATCAGCTGATGTTTACGGAAGGTAGAAGATAGGAGGCCAGCCAGGAGAGCATTGGAATAGTCAAGTCTGGAGGTTGGTAAGGCATGGATGAGGGTTAAGTGGCAGATGGACTGGGGTAGGGGTGGAAGTGGGCAATGTTACAGAGGTGGAAGTAGGCGGTCTTTGTGACGGAGAGGCTATGGGATTGGAAGCTCAGCTTAGCGTCAAATAGGATGCCAGGGCTGAGATAATGGCTGGGGAGGGGGATGGAATTGGTGCCAAGGGTATCGAGTGTCCGATGCCAGCCGTCTTGCCACTGAGTCAGAGGGTTGTGGGTTCAAGTCCGACTCCAGAGATTTGAGCAAAAAATCTAGGTCGACGCTCCAGTACTGTACTGAGGGAGTTCTGCACTGTTGGAGGTGCCGTCTTTCGGATGAGACATTAAACTGAGGCCCTTCTGCCCTCTCAGGCGGCTGTAAAAGATCCCATGACACTATTTCGAGTAAGAGCAGGGGAGTTCTCCCCAGTGTCCTGGCCAATATTTATCCTTCAACCAACATCACTAAAACAGATTATCTGGTCATTATCACATTGCTGTTTGTGGGAACTTCCTGTATGCAAATTGGCTGCTGCGTTTCCTACATTACAACGACTACGCTTCATAAAGTACTTAATTGGCTGTAAAGCACTTTAGGATGGCTTGAGGTCGCGAAAGGTGCTATATAAATACATGTCATTCTTTCTTTGTTCTTTGAAGGCTGAAGACGATGGCCTCCATCTTCCTAATGTTTAATTGGAGAAAGTTGCAGCTCATTCAGGACAGGATGTCGGATAATCAGTCTGACAGAGGTAATGGAGGGGTCGAGACAGGTGGTGGAGAGGTAGAGCAGGGTGTCATCTTCATACATGTGGAAGCTAACCCAGTGTCTTCTGATATTCTGGCTAATAGCAGATAGGTAAGAACAAGGAGGTTGGAGATGGGGCAATAGTTTGCAAGGACAGAGGGGTTGAGGGTAAAGTTTTTGAGGAGAGATTAATGACAACTTTGAAAGGGAGGGCGATAGTACTTGAGGAGAGGGAACCATTTACATTGTCAGCTAGAATGGGGGCCAAAAGGAAAGGTGGGTGGTCAGCAGTTTAGTAGGAATGAAAGGAATGAAAACAATAGAACAGGAGATGGGTCTCGTGGATAAGATGAGCTTGGAGATGGCATTGCGGTGGGGGGGGGTGGTTAGGAGAGAAATTGGTCAAATCAAAGGTTCAAGGCCAGAACAAGGCTTAGTGGGCAAGGGGAAGGATGGGAGCAGCACATGGTCCCTTTGTGTGCTGGTGGTGTGGTCCATTACTGTGTACCAGAGCAACACAGCAATGTACAAAACTAATTTGCACTGATGCAACACTTGTAATGTAAATGTACCCATAAAGGGGAAGAAAAACACACTGAAATATAATGCAGGGGAATCCCATAGAAATTCACCATTAAGAAAGATTTCTTGGGAGCGGCAATGATCTAGTTGGTCACACTGTTTTACCCTTCAGATTCTAACATATGACATTACTATCCATTGTTGCTGCTTCTGTTTTTTGGTTCCATTACTTTGGGAGAGGATACTAAACACAGATGCTATATTGGTTGCACCAGTAACTGAATAACTTTTGCTTCCAAATCTAATGAAAACAATGCTCAGCTTTAGCCTGTTATTTGGGTAACTGGATATTCGGTGACATGAGAAAATCTATTTTTGGAAAGTTAAAACTAGACCCATGAAAACAAACAGAACTTTGTAACCCAGAAGAGCCTTGTTATCAGGAAAAGAGACAGTTCCAAGTCTGAAACTCTTTGGCAATTACAACTGATTTGAATTTAAAATAGCTCAAATATGTACAATGTACTTTGACCTTAAGACAGCTATAGTATAGGCAATGTAGAACATCAATGCTGTATGGCAATTATATTGCAAAGATTATAGGCAAATTGCACAAGTGTCTGCACTCATCAGATTCGCTATCACTATGACACAGAGGGCTAGAAATTCGGCCGTGTAGCACCCGTTCTTCAGCTGCTCCTTGGCCTTCTAAGGTCTCAAAATGGCGTCTGGAATGCGCGCGCACACTTCCAGCGTGATGTGCGCCAGACGCCATTTTGGTAAAGGGGTTTGCGCACACGCAAATAACGAACACCGGCACCATGTAAAGTAAGGAGAACATCCGTTAGATCAGTGTGCAATGCTGATTTAAAGGGATAGACACATTTTGGCACTCAATGCTCCAGCCAACTAACTTTCTTAACCACATACAGCTGAATGTGTCTTAGACGGCCTCGAGGATCCCCACCAGTGCAATTTAAAGGGATCATGCAGGTGTTGCAGGTTAGTGGCTGGATTATTGCTTCTGGCTGCTGATACAATTCTACGTGTTTGTTGAAGCTTCCTATACTTGAATGGAATTGCTATAGTATATAAAGAGGGGTTAGGCAGATCCTGCATTACTGTGGTGTCATTTACAACAGTGTGCTGAACAAGATTCCTGGCAACCATGGGTGGCCTGCTAGGGCTCCCGCTGGGCATAGAACACGACTGGGATCATGCAGAGAGGCCACTCAGAGCAGGTCATGCTGCGAGGAGGAGGAGGAGGAGACGCACGGCACTGAGCAGGAGGCCTTATCCCATGAGGGCCTTCAAGGAACAATACTCTTACCTCAATATGAGCAAAGATCAGTGCATCTGACGGCTGCGGTTCACCAAACAGGTTGTGATGGAGATATGTCAACTGCTACAGCCATAACTGCGGCCCTAGAGCAGGCCAAGGTCAGCATTGCCTGTGGCTGTGAAGGTAACTGTGGCACTCAACTTTTATGGCTCTGGATCCTTTCAGGCCTCTGCTGGCGATCTGTGCAACATCTCGCAGTTTGCAATGCACTACTGCATAAGGGAGGTCACTGAGACACTGTACGAGCTGCTCAACAGGTTCATAACGTTCCCTCTCGACAGAGAGAAGTAGAACGAGCAAGCACATGAGTTTGCTTGCATTGCAGGATTCCCCATGTTGCAGGGTGCCATTGACTGCATATAGCCATGCATGCTCCACATCTCAACTCAGCCATCTTTGGCCACCATTATGAACAGAAAGGGGTTCCACTCCCTCAATGTGCAGCTGATGTGCGACCACAGGCAGCGCATCATGGAGGTCAATGCCCGCTACCCTAGCAGCAGTCACGATGCCTTCATTATGGGGCAGTCCAACGTCCCAACTATCTTTGCACCAGCTCGGCATGTCAAAGGCTGGCTACTGGGTGACAAGGGCTATCCCCTCACGAGGAGGCTCATGCCTCCGGTCAGGCACCCACACGTGCAGAGCAGGCATACAACGAGAGCCATGCGGCCACACGGAATGTCATCGAGCACACCGTAGGCCTCCTAAAGCAGCGCTTCTGCTGCCTGAACCGTTCCGGTGGAGCCCTGCAGAACTCCGCTGAGCAGGTGTCAAGGTTCGTCGCGGTTTGCTGCATGCTGCACAGCCTCGCCCTTATGAGGGAACAATCCTTGCCACCGCCTCTCCGGCAAGATCCTGAGCCAGAGGCAGAGGGAGAGGAGTACAAGGAGAAAGAGGCTGAGGAGGAGACGGAGGAGGAACTGGAGGTAGACGCAAGGAGGCAACATGGTGCAGAGGCTCTGTTTGCCAGGGCTCTGCGTGCTCACCTTATTTGTGAGCAATATCACTAACCTCAGCGACATCTCCCAAGTCACCAACAGTCCTACACTCTCCACCTATCCTCTCCCACATGACCATCAATTCGCCCTCCGTAGGATTACACATTGCTTCCTCCCACAGCTCATCGCGTAATTAAAAATCACCACCAACTGCAACTTCAAATCCAAATTTATAATGTAACATGAACTCAAGTATCAAACGTTACTCTATTCACCCTTGTGCATTTCCTCAATGCCTGTTGTTCGTGTATCTTTACCTTTCCTAGTGCTCCTACAAGGTGCCTCCCCAGAGGCTGGAGCACAGGTGGTGGAAGACTGCTGACCTTCAATTGAGGAGCATGCAGGTGATCTTGGTGGACGACCTCGGGCCGAGAGGCCCTGGCTTCAGACTGCACTGTCTCGGCCTGGGCTGCAGCAGTCTGGCCTGGCTGGCGAGGGCACTAGTGGAGTGGCAGGGGTGAGAGCAGGAATACTGTCATCCTAAGAGAGGACAGCAGGTCCGACTGCCATGGCATCACTGCCACTCGCACGGGGCGGTGCCTCAGTAATCCTGGTGATCAGCTGGAGAACGGATTGCTGGAGTTCTGTGATGCTCTGGAAGTCCCGTTCCATTGCGGTACCCAAGGCCACAATAGCAGCAGTCTAAGCTTCCAAAGCAGCAGTCTGTGCTGCCATAGTATCTGTCTGAGCTTCAACTGAAACATGCAGTCCTTTGATGACATCGGTTTGTGCTGCAATGGAAGCCGTGACATCAGTCATCAGACGCAGCATTGTGGTGGGTTCCACAGAAACTTAACTGGACCAGCCACATAAATACTGTGGTTACATGAGCAGGCCAGATTCTGCTGCGACTGACTCACCTCCTGACTCCCCAAAGCCTTTCCACCATCTACAAAGCTCAAGTCAGGAGTGTGATGGAATACTCTCCACTTGCCTGGATGAGTGCAGCTCCAACAACACTCAAGAAGCTTGACACCATCCAGGACAAAGCAGCCCGCTTGATTGGCACCCCATCCACCACCCTAAACATTCACTCCCTTCACCACCGGCGCACCGTGGCTGCAGTGTGCACCATCCACAGGATGCACTGCAGCAACTCGCCAAGGCTTCTTCGACAGCACCTCCCAAACCCGCGACCTCTACCACCTAGAAGGATAAGGGCAGCAGGCGCATGGGAACAACACCACCTGCACGTTCCCCTTCAAGTCACACACCATCCCGACTTGGAAATATATCGCCGTTCCTTCATCGTCGCTGGGTCAAAATCCAGGAACTCCCTTCCTAACTGCACTGTGGGAGAACCTTCACCACACGGACAGCAGCGGTTCAAGAAGGCAGCTCACCACCACCTTCTCAAGGCAATTAGGGATGGGCAATAAATGCCGGCCTCGCCAGCGATGCCCACATTCCATGAATGAATGAAAAAATAGGTGTGCTGATGGAGGTGACCACCCGTTCCATGTGGGTGAGGATGGGCTCCAAGCTCTGCGCAAAGCCCTGTGTCAAGTTCGAGGTGGACTCCTCCGTGCCCCTTCACATTGTGCGCAGGCTTTCTAGTGATCGTGTGGCTTCATTATCACTGTCTTCCTCCCCCTCCTCCTCCTCCACCTCGGACGGTGCCGGCTCCAGTTCTTGGGTATCTTCAATGTCAAAGGGAGATGGGATGAGTTGAGGAGCGGGGATAGGAGTGAGTAAGGCGTGCTTGCTAACACCATCTGCAGCACGTGCATCATAAAAGATTGTGGGCTGAAGGAGATGTGAGGAAGGGAGAAGGAGGATTAGGTGTGCAGAGACCCCCATCGTTGGGATCTCCAGCACCGCCAGCAGCCATGGCTGCGGCGACATTCCACCCAATGATGAGCAGCACGGTCTCCTCCGGGGGGTGAGGAATGTCGGTGCACCTGCCCACCCTCTGGTCTTTCCGTCTGCCGGCTGTTATGCGTTACCTTCTCCTGCAAGACGGAGGGAAGAGAGTCAGTGAGTGTCCTGCAATGTGTTTGGGTGATGGGCCTGTCATGGTCGAATAGCTGTCAGTGTGCGAGACCTATGAGTGGTAGGTGTGTGGATTGCAAGTGCACTACTATGGGAGGGTGAGACACAACATCGAAGTGCAGCGTTGCGTATGGATGGGCAGCGTTTGTTGGTGGGGGGGCGGTGAGGGGGGGGTGTTGTGTGTGAAGCAGTGTTGCGGTTGGTAGGATGTGCCACTCAACACTTGCAGTCACTCACCTTGACTGCTCGTGTCAAATCATTGAATTTTTTGCGGCACTGTATCCATGTGCATGGTGCTATACTCCTGCCATTTCTCTCCATGGCCACTTCCTTCAACTGCCTCCACAGTTGGTGTCTGGAGGGTCTCCTGCCACCCTGCGGGTACAGGATGGCTCTCCGTTCCTGCATCCCTCCACTGAGGCCTCCAGTGCACTGTCGGAGAACCTCGGGGCACGCTCCAGCTATTCTGCCAATCATCCTGCACTGCTTCCATTGACATTCCATTCCCTTTAAGAGGTGCAGGCTGCCTTTACCTAGTGCTGGCCACGCCCCATATCGGGCCTCCTGCTGGTACGTGCAGCCACTCAACGGCGTGGGTAGTGCTCGCTGCACGTGGGAATCATGGTAATGAGGATGCAGCACGAATCTCACATGTTCCCTGCATCGGAAACACCGGGTGTGAGTTAACCGCGCACCGCGAACCCCGGACCCGACGTTGGGACTTATCCAATTTAACCCCCAGAATCTTTCAGCTTTGGGTTGCTAAGGATTAGGGAACTGATATGTTGGTCAAAAAATACTATTAATAAGTTAACGAAAATTGATCTAAGTTAATTCAGATTTATTAATATTAATTTATACATAGAAATACATGGAAGTTACAACACAGAAACAGGCCATTCGGCCCAACCAGTCTGTGTTGGCATTTACCCCTTGCGCAAGCAAATAGCTCGAATCATATTTACCCATTTCATGTCCCTTTAGCTCCTTTTCCTTCAACCACCTATCCAATCTCATCTTGAATGTTGACACAGAGGGGTGTTTTCAACTTTTTTATCCCACTTTGAGAAAGATAGGTCCCTGCAAGTAAATTTTGTTTGTTCCAGCATTCCAGTTTAATCTATTTAAGTCTTAGTTTGATTCAATTGGTTTCACTCTCGCTTCCGAACTAGAAGATTGTGGGTTCAAGCCCCTTTTAGGATGTGAGCACATATTCTAGGCTGAAACTTCAGCACAGTACTTAGGGAGTGCCGTCTTGTTGGAGGTCCTGTCTTACAAAGGAGAGTTTAAAACGAGACCCAAATCTGCCTGTTTAGATGGATGTAAAAGATCCCAAGGTACTATTCAAAGATGAGCAAAGAGTTCGCTAGGTGTCTTGGCCAACATTCCTCCCTCTATCAAAACACAGATGAACTGGCTATTCCTCTCATTTGCTGTATGTGGGACCTTGCATATTGGCTGCTGCATCTGCCTACACACTCGGACTGCCCTGGAGTCTCCAGGAATGAATGATTAATCTCCTGGGCACTGCTGTGAGCAACCCGGGAGAAAAATCACAGGGCCATTAAAAAAGTGTGTTTTTCTCATTTTCGTTGAATACTTTTGTTTATTAGTTATTAAAACATTGGAGATAGGGGAGAAAAGGCAGTTTGATTGGGTGGGTCGATTGGAGGCAGGAGGCCATGTGATGAAAAGTCCAGGAGTACGTCCAACCAGAGTTGGCAACCCCACCACATACCAACAGTGACTGCATGTCACAAAGTGGATTTATTGGTTGCAAATTACTTTGGGATGTCCTAAGCATGTAATGAGGTTCTATAAAAATATTCTTTCTTAAATCTGATCTCTGTTGGAATCATCTTGCATAAAAAACCCAAACCCCAATCCATTGTTAGTGATGCGTTGTGACTGCATGGTAGGACAACCACAGGTGTGAGATCCAGATCAGTGACATTTTTCTGAAGCAGCAAGTATGGTTTGGCCACATCTCGGATTTGACCTTCCTTTGTTTTGAGGTTACCTGATATACAGAGAACGTTCCAGTCTATTAATACTTGAATCGGTAATAAAGGAACTTAAGGGTTTTTTCTTCTGTGGCCTCTCAGGTGGCCAATGTTTATTAGATTTACCAGTACTAGTATCCATATCGAATGGGGCACGAGACACCATGAGAATATATTGGGACTCGGCCTGTTAAAGTCTGAGATCCACTGAGCTAGTGGAGAGAACGCCTGCCCTCTGGTGGCTGGTTTCTCTCACTGTCCCTTTTCATTGATTTTATTGCGTATTTTGAAAAATATCCTTATTTTTATTGGATTTTCAATTTGGAAAATAATTTTATGGTCCAAATGCAAAGCTGGAAAGAATTTGAACTGTTCATTCATAAAGATAACAAGCTATAGTAGAAAAATAAATTCAGGAATGCACAGGGAAAACATTAGAAATAGGGAAAAGCCTTGCTAAATCACTCAATTTAATAAGTAAGCTAAATCAAGTGATATAAGTAATGTAAGCTATAAGTAAGCTATAAATAATATAAATAATCTAAGCTAAATCAAGTGATTTAGCTTACATAAAATATAGATGCCAGTTTTAATTATGATTTTTAAATGATTCCTCCCTGCTCTTCATGAATTGACAAACTCCTTTGTTATAGTTAGTACTGTGAGCTTATGAATGTGTCTTAATGTAGTACATGTGATCTACTTTGTCTTATGAAACATTTGTGTCAGGACAGATTTTCACATATTCATTTTAAACTGTCTCTCTACTGACAAACTAATGGCTGGTTTTCTTTGACAGGACAGATGTATTTGAGGTGTTATAACCTAAAGATGTAAGAAAGCAAAATAAATGGAATATTCAAAAACGACACACGGATATGCACAAATGGCAGACCTGAAATGCTTTAAATACACCCATGTATTTTAAATAAATCCACCTCACATTTGTTATAAATCTGTAATGTAGCTGCTATTGGGTCTCTAGGTCTTAACTCTCAAATTTTCATGTTACGTTTTATATTTTGGGGGAGACTTCTTATAGCTCGTATCTTATAGCACAGAATACACGGGTCCCAAGAGCCCTTGTTGAGCTCTGAATCACTGAAATTATTGAACAGGAGGAGGCCATTTGGCCGCTCGAAGCCTGTGCTCATACTAGCTCTTCAAATGGAGCTCTCTACTCTAATCCTAGTCTGTTGCCCTTCTCATGTATTTCAGAGCCAGAGCACATTTTAAAATGCTATTTGTTTGTTTGTAAAAGTGCAGGTGTTAATTTTATTTAAGCTGTAGCCATTTTGGAGTTGTTCTATCAGAATCTATGTACAGAGTAAATATATTAACACTGAATTCATGGTGCATTAATGCTACATAAATGGTCCTCCCAGTTGAGTAATGGAGATGGTTATTTGAACAAGGCACTGAAGGAGAAAGATACACATTACACTCCCATTTACTTTAGTGGGTACGTTCCTGCATAAGTCCACACAAAGTTTCAATATACACAAAACCTATTATGGAATAGTTAGGAAGTAAATTTGCAAGCAACTATACAGCATCGCAATGCAGAAGGGTAAATTTTACAAATTCACACTCGACGGGGAAAGTCCGAGGGGCGTGCCAGCCTTCACAGTCGATTTTCCCATATGTGCCCCTGGTGAACGAGGCTCTGCACTAAGAGCATTGATTTGTATAATCTCCCCTATGGATCGTCCCCTGTAACTTCAACCGCTTATGTTGTTTCTCCAGGGTTTCTGCCGACCTTCCTCCGAAGTAACAGCTGAAGATTGGGAGAAGCCCGCAGAAATTTTCCCCCCTGCCCCCAATCTTTTAAAACTACACTGTGCACCTGACAGCATTGAATGTAGCCATAGTCTCTTTTGAACACCAATTCATACATGCATTTATACACAAAGCCAGTTCTGCTTTTATCCCCTATATAAACACGGGTCAGCTGTGGCTCAGTAGGTAGCACTCTCACCTCTGAGTCAGAAGGTTGTGGGTTTAAGTCCCACTCCAGAGACTTAGGCCCAAAATCCAGGCTGCCACTCTAGTGCAGTACTGAGGGAGTGCTGCACTATCGGAAGTGCCACCTTTCGGATGAGATGTTGAACCAAGGCCCGTCTGCCTTCTCAGGTGGAGGTAAAAGATCTCATGGTACTATTTTGAAAAAGAGTAGGGAAGTTTTCCCCGGTGTTCTGGCCAATATTTATCCCTCAACCAACACTTATAAAAAGATTATCACATTGCTGTTTGTGGGAACTTGCTGAGTTACATCCAGAAACAGGCCGTTCGGCCCAACTGGTCTATGCTGGCATTTATGCTCTCTACTTCATCTAACCTTATCAGCATACCCTTCTGTGAGCAAATTGGCTGCCATGTTTCCTACATTACAACAGTGACTGCACATCAAAAGTACTTCATTGGCTGTAAAGTGCTTTGAGATGTCCTGAGATGTCGTGAAAGATGCCATATAAATGGAAGTCTTTCTTTTTTCTTTATATACAGCGACAATATTGTGAAATTTGTTACAATATTAGAAACCATAAGATTGTAGTGAAGCTTTCTTTGTTTTTTGGACTTGTTGCTTATGATTTTTATCCCCATTTCTTCAACATACCAGGCCTGCTTGTCAGGAACGGGGAAGGGGAGGAACCTGTGCCCACCCCTTCATTAATGATAACTGCCGAGAGTTGTGCATTTTATCATCCCCCCCGTGGGAAAGCACTTGTCTTCTACAAAGAGCTCTTCCAAGTGGCATTTGGCGAGATCAGAAACACATGGAGGACAATGGATGTAAAACCATCATTTATCAACTCTGACACGGTCCCACATGTTGTTCCTCTTATGCCCACATGCTAAAAGCAGAGCCAGCAGCATTTATAAGTCCTGCCGTTTGAGAGGTGAAGAGGGACATAGGCATTTAAATGGGGGGGAAAGCAGCTTTTTTAACATGGCTGAGTTTCCGATAATAAAAAGCAAGCCAAGAATCTATTTCTAGTTACTAATTATCAGCAAGCCTTCTACATGATTAAATGAATACTCATTTGCAGATAGTTTATTATTGTTTGGCAAGTGGCATTAACTCCCAATAGAGTCCTGCGTTCTAAGATCTTAATTAAAATTTGAAAAGCAGCACCACTTGAGGCTTCTTTCACATGTATTAATTATCTCACAACCCCCACTCTGCCATAGCAACTTTATACGTTATACCCAAAGTACTGAAAATTAATAAGAACCGTTACTCCATCCACCCACTAAATGGAGGCTTTGAAACTGGATTATCTAATATCCCCGGATCATGTTCCAGTGGCTTAACCTTCCTACTTGTACAAGGGGGGAGGGGGAGGAAGAGGGGGGGGGAGGTGGAGGGACTAATGGGATAATTTTCACTTTCACTGCTTGGATGGTAAAAGGAAATGAAAATTGGGTGGGTTCTAAATTGGGTGGACAATCCGCTCTGCCAGCTTACTGCCCTAAAAGGTGAAAATTACCCCCAACTGAGCAAGGTTCTTGTTGGGAGAAAATGGGAGCTGTTTAAAACGTCATTTATTTTTGGGTAATTTTAGAGAGGCAGGCCACCAAACGGTTAATAGGTGGAGAATGACAACCAAAGCTGCCAAGAGGGACCACCAAACAGCTAATAGCAGGGAGTAGGGGCTAACAGCCTAGAATCTATCGCTGAAGTTGCCAAGATGATCAGTGAGCCAACCAGCAACTCAGTGGAAGTGTTTTAAACGAGCCCTTAGGGAAGAGTGACCATAATATGATAGGATTCTTCATTAAGTTTGAAAGTGATGTCGTTCAATCTGAAACTAGGGTCTTAAATCTAAACAAAGGAAACTGCAAAGGTATGAGGCGCAAGTTGGCTGTGGTTGATTGGGAAACTACATTATAGGCAATGGCTAGCATTTAAAGAATTAATACATAATTTGCAACAAATATATATTCCTTTAAGGCACAAAAAGCAACAGGAAAAGTGGTCCAACAATGGCTAACAAGAGAAATTAAAGATAGTATTAAATCAAAGGAAGAGGCATCTAAAGTTGCCAGAAAAAGCAGTAAGCCTGAGGATTGGGAGCATTTTGGAATTCAGCAAAGGAGGACCAAGAAATTGATAAAGAAAGGGAAAACAGAATATGAGAATAAACTAGCGAGAAACATAAAAACGGATTGTAAAAGCTTCAATAAAAAGGAAAAGACTGGCGAAGGCAAATGTGGGTCCCTTACAGACAGGAGAATTTATAATGTGGAATAAGGAAATGACAGTGAAATTAAACAAATACTTTGTGTCTGTCTTCACAGAAGAAGACACAAAAAACCTCTTGAAAATACTAGAGAACTAAGGGTCTGGTGAGATTGAGGAACTGAAAGAAATTAGTATTAGTAAAAAAAATAGTACTAGAGAAATTAATGGGACTGAAAGTCGATAAATCCCAAGGACCTGATGATCTCCATCCCAGGGTTTTGAAAGAGGTGGCTATAGAGATAGTGGATGCATTGGTTGTCATCTTCCAAAATTCTATAGATTCTAGAATGGTTCCTGCAGATTGGAGGGTAGCAAATGTAACCCCACTATTTAAGAAAGGAGGGAGAGAGAAAACAGACCTGTTAGCCTGACATCAGTCGTAGGGAAAATGCTAGAATCTATTTTAAAGGATGTGATAACAGGACATTTAGAAAATAATAATAAGATTTGGCAGAGTCAACATGGATTTAGAAAAGGGAAATCATGTTTGACAAACTTATTGGAGTTCTTTGAGGATGCAACTAGTAGAATAGAAAAGGGGGAACCAGTAGATGTGGTGTATTTGGATTTTCAGAAGGCTTTCGATAAGGTCCCACACAGGAGGTTGGTGAACAAAGTTAGAACACTTGGAATTGGGAGTAATATACTGGCATGGATTGAGAATTGGTTAACAGACAGAAAACAGAGAATAGGAATAAACGGGTCTTTTTCAGGTTGGCAGCCTGTGACTAGTGAGGTACCACAGGGATCAGTGCTTGGGCCCCAGCTATTCAAAATCTATATCAATGATTTGGATGAGGGGACCAAATGTAATATTTCCAAGTTTGCTGATGACACAAAACTAGGTGGGAATGTGAGTTGTGAGGAGGATGCAAAGAGGCTTCAAGGGGATACAGACAGGCTAAATGAGTGGGCAAGAACATGGCAGATGGAATATAATGTGGGAAAATGTGAAGTTATCCACTTTGGTAGGAAAAACAGAAATGCAGAGTTTTTTTTAATGGTGAGAAATTGGGAAATGTTGATGTTCAAAGGGACCTGGGTGTCCTTGTACATGAGTCACTGAAAGCAAACATACAGGTGCAGCAAGCAATTAGGAAGGCAAATTGTATGTTGGCCTTTATTACAAGAGGATTTGAGTACATGAGTAAAGAGGGGGAAGTCGCAGGATCTAGAAATAGGGAGGGGAAGTCTAAGGAAAGGATACCTGATGTCCAGCAGGAATCAGGAGGCTGGTTTGGAGTATTTGGGGTTATTCAGGGGAGAAGAGTCCAATATCCTCGTGAGAGTGAAACCTAAACTATTATTGGCCCCTTTCAAACCATCAGGCCCCAACTCCCACCATGTTGGCCCACATAAATAAAAATGTAATAAACATAAACTTCAATAAACAAACAAAAATTACACCAAAGATCATCTTCTATGCATTTGGCAAGTTTTTATATAAAATTGTTAAGCCTCAAAAATGTTTCAGGTGAGATTTTAACTGAAGAGAAGCAACCAGAAGCAATGATTGATTAAAAAACAATCCATCCTCAATAAACAATCTGCTTTCTTTTCTAACCAGCCTCAGAGAATGCACATTAACAGCTGTTATTATTCCCACATACTGCTGTTTTCCTACGAAGAGTTCATAACAGAAAAGCACAATTGTATTATATTTATATAAATTCATCATTTGTCTGAAATAAAACCTTTGAAAATTTAATCTCCAGTTTATTTCAGCCTTTTGGATAAAAGTAAAGAAAAACTCAAATCTTCAGGGGATAATGCCAACCCTTCAACTCCTGTTCATGCCCAGATTGCAAGCTGGGACATTCCACAAACTGCACATGCTCACAAGGGAGGTTGCATTTCAGAATATTCTGCAAGCTGCACGTGCTCAGAATGCACAGATGTGATTGAAAGCTCTTTCGTAATTATCCAGCTGAAGCCCAGACTGAGGGCCTCAAGTTAAAACTTTAATCAAGGCATTAAAAGACAAAAAAGACAGTTCAATCGATAAATTTCATCATGGCAGATCAAAAATGTTCCCGTGAAGGCTGAGAAATGTGCTCCGCACCGCCGTCTAATGGCCTGAGCATTGAACTGTGGGCAGTTTCAAATCAAGCCTTTTAATATGGATTTACAGTCACAGGCTCTTGTGAATGAAAAACGTGATAAAGGACTGAGTTCCCCAAGAGAGGAAACTCCTAATACAGCACCACCTACAGGCAATTTTTAAACATTCATTCTCAGGATGTGGGCCATTTAGTTGCCCCAAGATTTTTGTAGTGCTTTAATATAACTGAGGGGCTTTCTAGACCACATCAGAGGCCAGTTAAGAGTCAACCACTTTGGTATGAGACTAGAGTCACATATAGGCCCGACTGGGTAAGGACAGCAGGTTTCCTTCCCTAAAGGACATTAGTGAACCAGTTGGGTTTTTAAGACAATCCAACAGCTTCATGGTCACTTTTACTGATACCAGCTTTTTATCTCCAGATTTTTTAAACTGAATTCAAATTTTCAAACTGGGATTTGAACTCACCCTTCTCTAGATTACTAGTCTAGTAACATAACCATTACACTACCATACCTCTAGAGTTAGAACAGGGGTATGGACACAGTTAATATTGAAGTCTCCATAAGAAATGTTGACAGGTGACAGTACATATCAATTTTAATAATATACACAGAATTTTTTTTTTCAAAACTATTTTTATAGTAGATGTTACTTTCAACAAAAATGACATGCTGACATTTGGATGCATAATTTCAATGAAGGGTGAATCATTGGTGTTTCATTTTTAAGTGAACCATTGCTGAATGGTGTATCTCTTTTTAAGCTACATGTAACTATGATGTTTTGTGTATATATTTGTAATAACATGTCCACTGAGGCATACTTTGCAATGTAAAGGTCAACACAGGGGTAAAATATAAAGCCCCAGTGTCCAAATATAGACTAGTCACCTAACAAGATTAGACTCAAGGTCCTTTTGGACATAAGTACTTCCTCGGGAGAGGAAAGTGTTTTGAGGCAAATACTTTCTAAGAAGAGGAATGTCCTTTTGGTAACAGTTTACTTTGCACCTACTGATTATTCCATTTTTAACCTTCTGGCATATTTCATGAACAAACCTGATCATTTAACCCTTCTGCTGATTGGCAACTTCAAGCATCTCCTGAAGGAATAGCTACGAAGGAAAAAACACACCACCATGTTGTGTTGTTGTGCTGAGCTTCATAGTTATGAATGGCCTCCCCCAGCTGCTGAGCTCTACATTTACTTGAATTGGCACAGACTTCTCTGACCATTTGAAAGTACTTAAAGGCGCTCCGAGACTGGTAAACTTTCATCTCGAAAATAATACCAAATGGTAAGATTGGAATGGTCTCGAGCAGAATGTTACCACCATGGATTGCAATCCCATTTACCAGTCAAAAGTTCCAGACAAATGTCCTCAAGCCAAACATAGCACAGCTGGTGAGGCAGAGAACCATATCCCGTCCAAACTGATGAACACTTACACTGGTTTAATGAAAGATGTACCACCGCACTAAACAAAACATAGAAATGCTTTGGTTGACAGAAATGATTGGTCAACCAAAGGGACATGAAACTTACCTTCTTATCAAGCCCCATTATGAAAAATTCCCGTCATTGACTCATTTCAGGTACAAGTTGGGAACGACTCCAAGCTGAATGATTGTCAAAGGGTAGAAGATAGTTAAATCCATCTCTAACACATATCCAACTCTAGTATCCCAACTTTTCCTTAGACTGGAGCCACATGCTCCATCTCTGGATAAGGTAGAGTTGCAGGATATTCCATTTGCTGAAGTGTCATTTAAAATTCTAAGTTTGGTTCCAAAAGTTCCATTGAAATGTAGCAAGTTAGACAGCTAATTCAGAAAGCTTGATCCATAAAGGCTGCTGGCCATCTGTTGAGTTGCTCCTGTCAACCTATGTTTCCCAGCTGAATGGAAAGCAACAGACATTATGCAAACCCACAAGAAAGGATCAAACTCAGATTCCATTGCTAATTACGTCAATGCCTGTGGAAGCCATACTGAATAAGAAGCGACAGCAACATTTCAATCAAAACAATCTATCTGATAGTCTGTTTTACCTCAACAACTTGAATTTATGTATCATCTTTAATCTGGAAAGACATTTCAAAATGCCTCACACAGATATAAATAAAGAGATGGACACTAAGCCAAAGATTCTAGGAAGATGACTAAATGGTCAAAGAGGTGGGTTTTAAGGAAAATCTTAAAAGAGGAGAGGGAGATGAAGAGACAGAGGGATTTATGCAAGGAATTCCAGATCATGGGGCGTAGGTGGCTAAAAGCACAGCCACCAATAGTGGGGCAAAGGAAGGGAAGGATTTACAAGAGGCCGAAGTTAGAGGAATGGAGAGTTTGGGCATTTGTAGGGATGGAGAAAGTTACAGAGACAGGGAAGAACGAGGAAATGGACCGATTTTAAAAATAAGGATGAGAATTTTAAATTTGAACCATTGGGGAACTGGGAGCCAATGTAGGTGAACTAGGACAGGGCATGTTAAGACAGACTGACCACACTGTCACCTGCTCTGTAAGTGTAGCAAACTCCCTTTACTATAAACAGTCAGCATTTTGGCTTGGCAATCACATCGAACCTATACTGGGGCAAACAAGTGACAAAGATAGTTGGAAAGCTGAAGTAGGGTCCAAATTTCCCGATTTTACAGGCCCCAATTTCAGCACGGGCCGGGATCGTTCCATGCGAGGGGCCTGGTCGAGCAACAAGCTCACATGTCGAGGCCTGGAGAGATTTTAACACCCAGGCTTCTTTTTTACATCCAGGCCTGGACTCCCGCCAAAACCCGGCAGATATCACTGCCTGGCTGGTGGGCGGGAGCGAGAATTCAGGCAGCAGGAGGCTACCACCCGGGACTCACGGGAAGGGTCCCCGGAAGCCAGATAAATTATGAGGGTGTGGGAGGTTTGGGGGGGGCGATCACAGTCGGGGGTGGGGGGCGCCCTTGTCACCTGCAAGTTTAAAGTTGGTCCACTTCCTTTCTGGAACGGGAGTGAAGAGGTCACAGAGTGGCTGCCGGCAGCAAAAGATCGGACAGCCAAGGGCCACCTGCTGGCCTCCAGGTAAGTGGTGGAGGTGGGAGGGGGGGGAATGCAGTTTCAGAAAGGTGTCGCTGGAGTACAGCGGAGGTCACAGCTTTCCTTATGGGGCCTGGAGGAGATCTCCTGCTCCTTCTGACTCCACAAGGGAATGTTTTAGATTTACCAGAAGACCCTCTTGTGTCTTCAAACCAGCTGCACACCTGCTTCTGTCCAGGGAGAAAGCCGTGGTGGCTTCCCCGCTCAGGCCCCGGTTAAACCAGCATCGGGGCCCTGTTGACATAATAGAACCCCGATTTGCATAAATTTACGAGCCTCCTGCCTGCTTTAGGTGGCCACCTTCACCACTGGCGCACCGTGGCTGCAGTGTGTACCATCCACAGGATGCACTGCAGCAACTCGCCAAGTCTTCTTCGACTGCACCTCCCAAACCAACGACCTCTACCACCTAGGGCAGCAGGCACATGGGAAAAACACCACCTGCACATTCCCCTCCAAGTCACACACCATTCCGAATTGGAAATATATCGCCGTTCCTTCATCGTCGCTGGGTCAAAATCCTGGAACTCTCTACCTAACAGCACTGTGGGAGAACCTTCACCACACGGATTGCAGCGGTTCAAGAAGGTGGTTCACCACCATCTTCTCAAGGGCAATTAGGGATGGGCAATAAATGCCGGCCTTGTCAGTGGCGCTCACATCCCATGAATGAATTAAATAAAAAACCGCATCTGCCTGCACAATCCTGCAGGTTAACATCAGAAACAGTTGGGTTCTGAGAGGGTAAGTAACCTGCTCATTTATAACTGTCCCGCCCGCCTGTCGGGTACAGTTAAAATCGACCCTGAGGATTCTGTGACAAAATAGGAGTTCAGTGATCTCACTCGACAGAAATGCCATCAGAGCCTAAGCAGGTTGGACATTTTCCCACTTTATCTTTGACTGTTCATTTACTATATTCACTCATAAAAAAGGAAGCCTGGTGAGGAGATTGGTGTGGAAAGAGTGACAAAAGTGAGAGAAGAGTTCAGAAAAGAATAAATAAAAATTGGGGGCAGCCAGATTAAGTAAAACACGCTTCAGAGAATCAGTGTCGGGGTGTGATTCAGGAATGCTGTCGAATGTTGGTAGCAAGTCTGTGATGCAGAAGTGATAGATTCACAAGGCAATAAAAATAACCTCGGCAAAAGAAAAATAAAGCATAGCAACTAAACCATTGCTTCTCAGACCCCACGTGAGAATAAACAGTTATATTTCTCTTTCATAACCTCCCTCAGAATCTGCCATCATACACAGCAGCATTAAAAATTGAAATTGTCTTTTGAAGACCATAAATGGTAATTGGTTGACTAGCAGCTGCAATGGTATTAATTTCTCGAAACCTCTCCATAGGTTACAGAGAGTTCAGTCAGTGTTAATGAAGCGCTTGGATAAATCCATTGCCATTAAGTGACTGCTGCCTAGAATTATTGTCCATTTGTCACAGTGTGGCTTTAGCGACGTTATCTCAAAATGTTACGAATTCTTTGACATGCAAAATAAAACCGTATTCAGTGATCTCACTCCGCAAGAATGCCACCAGAGGCTCCAGATGTTGGGAGTTTTGCTCCTTTATCTCTGCCTATTCATTTAGTGTGTTCGCTCACAACTGCTGCCAAGGCTGTAAGTATTTGCCTCAGGATCTGACAGCTAATAAATATTTCCTACCAGCCCGGATTTCAGAGAAATTGGAGAATATCTTAATTGCTTGGGAGGGAGAGACACATGAATATCTTGTTCCACTTGTAGGGCAATGTTGGTTTTTCTGAGACCAGTTAAGATGGTTACCAGTATGTTGCTATCTAGAAGAACGGCTAATCTCAGATTGTGACCTGGAACATTCTGTCTTCGACAGTTCCTTGCAGGAGTTCTTCCAGATGATTTCTATTGCCAATGATAAAGTGAGTTCACAATTGAACAGTACTTCATCCTTTTTGTGCTTGCATCCTGCCTTTGAGAACAAAATAATAGAGCTCAGCCTTGTGGTTGGGCATGTGACTTATAGTACGAAACTACTTTATATGCAGTAGAATAGAAAGGAAGAACTTGTATTTATATAGCACCTTTCACATCTTCAGGATGTCCCAAAGTGTTCACGGCCAATAAATTACTTTTGACTTGTAGTCATTGTGTTAATATAGGCCGATGCAAGGTCTCACAAACTACAATGAGATGAATGACTATTACTTTGGTTTTCATGGTGTTGACTGAGGGAAGAATGTCAGCCAAGATATCAGGAGAACTCCCTGCTCTTCTTCAAATTCTGTCACAGGATCTTTTACATGCACCTGAACAGGCAGACACTTAGTTTAATGTCTCACTGACTCCCTCAGTACTGCAGTGAAGTGGCAGCCCAGATTATATGCACAAGATCTGGAATGAGGCTTGAACGCACAACCATATATGGGTATAGAGAGTATAATTTCACAGTTTGCAGATGACACAAAACTTGGGAATGTAGTAAACAATGTGGAGGATAGTAACAGACTTCAGGAGAACATAGACAGACTGATAAAATGGGTAGACATGTGGCAGATGAAACTTAATGCAGAGACGTGTGAAGTGATGCATTTTAGTAGCAAGAATGAGGAGAGGTAATATAAATTATATGGTACAATTTTAAAGGGGTTGCAGGAACAGAGAGACCTGGGAGTGCACTTTCACAAATCTTTGAAGGTGGCAGGACAAGTTGAGAAGGCTGTTAAAAAAGCATTTGGGATCCTGGGCTTTATTAATAGAAGTATACAGTACAAAAGCAAGGAAGTTATGCTGAGCCTTTATAAAACGCTGGTTAGGCCTCAGCCGGAGTGTTGTGTTCAATTCTGGGCATCACACTTTAAGAAGGATGTCAAGGTCTTAGAGAGGGTGGAGAACAGATTTACTAGAATGGTGTCAAGGATGAGGGACTTCAGTTATGTGGAGAGATTGGAGAAGCTGGGGTTGTTCTCCTTAGAACAGAGAAGGTTAAGGGGAGATTTGATAGAGGTGTTCAAAGTCATGAATGGTTTTGATAGAGTAAATAAGGAAAAATTGTTTCCAGAGGCAGAAGGGTCGGTAATCAGAGGACACAGATTTAAGGTGAGCGGTAAAATAGCCAGAGGCAACATGAGAAAACATTTTATTACGCAACGAGTTGTAATGATCTGGAACGCACTGCCTGAAAGGGTGGCGGAAGCAGTTTCAATAGTAACTTTCAAAAGGGAATTGGATGAATATTTGAAGGGAAAAAAATTACAGGGCTATGGGGAAAGAGCCGGGGAATGGGACTAATTGGATAGCACTTTCAAAGAGCTGGCACAAGCATGATGGGCCAAATGGCCTCCTCCTGTTCTGTACCTAGTATGATGCTATGATATTCCATTATCAGTATAGTCTGGGGAACTAAAAATATTTAGTTAACTACAAGTTTTGGCGAATCATAAATATTTTTTCGCAAGGTTACAGGCATAAACTGGATAGCCTGGGTGCCAATCTCCGAATCCACCAGCTCATTTTCAACCCCTTTTTCATAACTAAATACCATTCAAATTTCTATTTCCGTTCAGCGGTCTGCTCCCTGTTCGATTTGGTTTTATATTCATGTTCATTTTATGAATGCTTTTCTACGTAATTGATGAATTACTCATCGAAGTTTTGTTTCAACCTTTTGCCTCCGTCTTGTTATAGCCCACTTAGCACCATTAACTTGTCTGGTTGATTGGCAATTAATAATAGTTATTATCTTCCACGTTGCTGCTAGTCATGTTTAAAAAAATTACATTTCTGTTTGGCATGAATTTCAATGATGCACCAAGAAAAGTGAAACACTGCAACAGGAGCACAATAGCTTGGGGAGGATAAGTTCAATCAAACGTGTTGAGTCCAATAGTCTTTACTGAGCTATAATTTTTCTGCTACAGGTTTTAATGATTCTTTACAAAATTGGATTGGAAATCAGAACATTCAAAGCAGATGTAGACTTCTACAGCATCACAATGAATTAGCATCTAAATATTTCTTTGATTTGATGTACGGGGGTGATTTTCCGCAGGGGATTCTCAATTGATAAGGATCCTCTGGAGCAGAGTGATCATAATATGATAGAATTTCATATTGAGTTTGAGGGTGATGTAGTTAAGTCCGAAATTAGGGTCTTAAATTTTAAAAAAGCCAATTACGTAGGTATGAGGGGCGAGATGTTTAAGGTAGATTGGGAAATTAGATTAAAAGATATGGCGGTAGATAAGCAATGGCGAACATTTAAAGATAATTCTCAATGAATATACATTCCCTTGAGGAATAAAAACCCCACAGGAAAAATGATCCATTCGTGGTGAACTAGAGAAGTTAAGGATAGTACTGGATTAAAAGAAGAGGCTTACAATGTTGCCAAAAGAGTAGTAAGCCTGAGGATTGGGAGGCTTTCAGAAATCAGCAAAGGATGACCAACAAATTGATAAAGGGAAAGAAAATTGAATATGAGAGTAAACTTGCAAGAAATATAAAAACAGATTGTAAGAACTTCTACAAGTGTATAAAAAGGAAGAGATTAGCGAAAGTAATAATAAGAAATGGCAGAGATGTTAAACAAATATTTTAGAATCATAGAATCATAGAAGTTTACAACATGGAAACAGGCCCTTCGGCCCAACATGTCCATGTCGCCCAGTTTATACCACTAAACTAGTCCCAATTGCCTGCACTTGGCCCATACCCCTCCATACTCATCTTACCCATGTAACTGTCCAAATGCTTTTTAAAAGACAAAATTGTACCCGCCTCTACTACTGCCTCTGGCAGCTCGTTCCAGACACTCACCACCCTTTGAGTGAAAAAATTGCCCCTCTGGACCCTTTTGTATCTCTCCCCTCTCACCTTAAATCCATGTCCCCTCGTTATAGACTCCCCTACCTTTGGGAAAAGATTTTGACTATCTACCTTATCTATGCCCCTCATTATTTTATAGACTTGTATAAGATCACCCCTTAACCTCCTACTCTCCAGGGAAAAAAGTCCCAGTCTATCTAACCTCTCCCTATAAGTCAAACCATCAAGTCCCGGCAGCATCCAAGTAAATCTTTTCTGCACTCTTTCTAGTTTAATAATATCCTTTCTATAATAGGGTGACCAGAACTGTACACAGTATTCCAAGTGTGGCCTTACTAATGTCTTGTACAACTTCAACAAGACATCCCAACTCCTGTATTCAATGTTCTGACCAATGAAACCAAGCATGCTGAATGCCTTCTTCACCACTCTATCCACCTGTGACTCCACTTTCAAGGAGCTATGAACCTGTACTCCTAGATCTCTTTGTTCTATAACTCTCCGCAACGCCCTACCATTAACGGAGTAGGTCCTGGCCCGATTCGATCTCCCAAAATGCATCACCTCACATTTATCTAAATTAAACTCCATCTGCCATTCATCGGCCCACTGGCCCAATTTATCAAGATCCCGTTGCAATCCTAGATAACCTTCTTCACTGTCCACAATGCCACCAATCTTGGTGTCATCTGCAAACTTACTAACCATGCCTCCTAAATTCTCATCCAAATCATTAATATGAATGACAAATAACAGCGGACCCAGCACCGATCCCTGAGGCACACCGCTGGTCACAGGCCTCCAATTTGAGAAACAACCCTCTACACCCACCCTCTGTCTTCTGTCGTCAAGCCAATGTTGTATCCAATTGGCTACCTCACCTTGGATCCCGTGAGATTTAACCTTATGGAACAACCTACCATGCGGTACCTTGTCAAAGGCTTTGCTAAAGTCCATGTAGACCACGTCTACTGCACAGCCCTCATCTATCTTCTTGGTTATCACTTCAAAAAACTCAATCAAATTCGTGAGACATGATTTTCCTCTCACAAAACCATGCTGACTGTTCCTAATCAGTCCCTGCCTCTCCAAATGCCCGTAGATCCTGTCTCTCAGAATACCCTCTAACAACTTACCCACTACAGATGTCAGGCTCACTGGTCTGTAGTTCCCAGGCTTTTCCCTGCCGCCCTCCAATCTTCAGGCACCTCACCTGTAGCGGTGGATGATTCAAATATCTCTGCTAGGGGACCCGCAATTTCCTCCCTAACCTCCCATGACGTCCTGGGATACATTTCATCAGGTCCTGGAGATTTATCTACCTTGATGCGCGTTAAGACTTCCAGCACCTCCCTCTCTGTAATATGTACACTCCTCAAGACATCACTATTTATTTCCCCAAGTTCCCTAACATCCATGCCTTTCTCAACCGTAAATACCGATGCGAAATATTCATTTAGGATCTCACCCATCTCTTGTGGTTCCGCACATAGATGACCTTGTTGATCCTTCAGAGGCCCTACTTTCTCCCTAGTTACTCTTTTGCCCTTTATGTATTTGTAGAATCTCTTTGGATTCACCTTTGCCTTATCTGCCAAAGCAATCTCATGTCCCCTTTTTGCCCTCCTGATTTCTCTCTTAACTCTACTCCGGCAATCTCTATACTCTTCAAGGGATCCACTTGATCCCAGCTGCCTATGCATGTCATATGCCTCCTTCTTCTTTCTGACTAGGGCCTCAATCTCCCGAGTCATCCAAGGTTCCCTACTTCTACCAGCCTTGCCCTTTACTTTATAAGGAATGTGCTGACCCTGAACCCTGGTTAACACATTTTTGAAGGACTCCCACTTACCAGACGTCCCTTTGCCTGCCAACAGACTCTCCCAATCAACTTCTGAAAGTTCCTGTCTAATACCATCAAAATTGGCCTTTCCCCAATTTAGAATTTTAACTTTTGGGCCAGACCTATCCTTCTCCATAGCTATCTTAAAACTAATGGAATTATGATCACTGGTCCCAAAGTGATCCCTCACTAACACTTCTGTCACCTGCCCTTCCTCATTTCCCAAGAGGAGGTCAAGTTTTGTCCCCTCTCTAGTCGGGCCATCCACATACTGAATGAGAAATTCCTCCTGAATACACTCAAAAAATTTCTCTCCATCCAAGCCCCTAATGCTATGGCTGTCCCAGTCAATGTTGGGAAAGTTAAAGTCCCCTACTATTACCACCCTATTTTTCTTGCAGCTGTCTGTAATCTCCTTACATATTTGCTCCTCAATTTCCCGTTGACTATTTGGGGGTCTGTAGTACAATCCTATCAAAGTGATCTCTCCCTTCTTATTTTTCAGTTCTACCCATATAGACTCAGTGGGCGAACCCTCGGATATATCCCCTCTCACTACTGCCGTGATGTTCTCCCTAATCAAGAACGCAACTCCCCCTCCTCTCTTACCTCCTGCTCTATCTTTCCTATAGCATCTGTACCCTGGAACATTGAGCTGCCAGTCCTGCCCCTCCCTTAGCCATGTTTCAGTAATAGCTATAACATCCCAGTCCCATTTACCCATCCATGCCCTGAGTTCATCTGCCTTGCCCATCAGACTTCTTGCATTGAAATAAATGCAGTTTAATCTAGACTTTCCTTGGTCTTTGCCGTGCTTTCTCAGACCATTTGTCCGGTCATGTTTTGTACACTCTCCCTTACTGCCTTTTGTTTCTGTCACCACTTTACTTCCCAATGACTTCCTGCATCGGTTCCCATCCCCCTGCCGCATTAGTTTAAACCCTCCCCAACAGCACTAGCAAACACTCCCCCTAGGACATTGGTTCCAGTCCTGCCCAGATGCAGACCGTCCAATTTGTACTGGTCCCACCTCCCCCAGAACCGGTTCCAATGTCCCAGGAATTTGAATCCCTCCCTCTTGCACCATCTCTCAAGCCACGTATTCATCCTAGCTATCCTGTCATTCCTACTCTGACTAGCCCGTGGCACTGGTAGTAATCCTGAGATTACTACCTTTGAGGTCCTACTTTTTAGTTTAACTCCTAACTCCCTAAATTCAGCTTGTAGGACCTCATCCCGTTTTTTACCTATATCGTTGGTACCTATATGCACCACGACAACTGGCTGTTCACCCTCCCCCTCCAGAATGTTCTGCAGCCGCTCCGAGACTTCCCTGACCTTTGTACCAGGGAGGCAACATACCATCCTGGAGTCTCGATTGCGTCCGCAGAAACGCCTGTCTATTCCCCTTACAATCGAGTCCCCTATCACTATAGCTCTGCCACTCTTTTTCCTGCCCTCCTGTGCAGCAGAGCCAGCCACGGTGCCATGAACCTGGCCGCTGCCACCTTCCCCTGGTGAGCCATCTCCCACAACAGTATCCAAAACGGTATACCTGTTTGAGAGGGGGATGGCCACAGGGGACCCCTGCACTACCTGCCTGCACCTTTTACTCTTCCTGGTGGTCACCCATTCACTTCCTGCCTGTACTGCCTTTACCTGCGGTGTGACCAACTCGCTAAACGTGCTATCCACGAGTTTCTCTGCATCGCGGATGCTCCACAGTGAGTCCACCCGCAGCTCCAGCTCCGAGATACGATCGGTCAGTAGCTGCAGGTGGACACACTTCCTGCACACATGGTCGGCAGGGACACTGGTAGTGTCCATGACTTCCCACATCTTGCAGGAGGGGCATATCACGGGTGCGAGGTCTGCTGCCATGATTTGCCTTAGCTTAGTTACCCCTTTTAAATTACGTTGAAATTTGAAAATGTTAACTATACCAGGGACCTAGTTTCACTAAAAAAAAAACTACCTGCTATAAAAGCTGCTTAGTTTCCCAGCTCTTAGTTTAAACCAATGCCCTAATTTCGAGAAGAAAAAAAAACAGTAATACTCACCAACCAATCACTTACCTGCTGTCCTGTGACGTCACTCCTTGGTTTTCTGTTGTTGTTTTTGATCCGTTCAGGTCCGCCGCCGCTCTGGTCTCGGGCCTGGGGCCGCCGCTCTTTTATCCCCGCTCTCGGTCTCTCTCCTCTGCTCCCGATCAGGTCCGCCGCCGCTCTGGTCTCGGGCCTGGGGCCGCCACTCTTTTATCCCCGCTCTCGGTCTCTCTCCTCTGCTCCCGATCAGGTCCGCCGCCGCTCTGGTCTCGGGCCTCGGTCCGCCGCTCTTTTATCCCCGCTCTCGGTCTCTCTCCTCTGCTCCCGTTCAGGTCCGCCGCCGCTCTGGTCTCGGGCCTCGGTCCGCCGCTCTTTTATCCCCGCTCTCGGTCTCTCTCCTCTGCTCCCGATCAGGTCCGCCGCCGCTCTGGTCTCGGGCCTCGGGCCGCCGCTCTTTTATCCCCGCTCTCGGTCTCTCTCCTCTGCTCCCGTTCAGGTCCGCCGCCGCTCTGGTCTCGGGCCTCGGGCCGCCGCTCTTTTATCCCCGCTCTCGGTCTCTCTCCTCTGCTCCCGATCAGGTCCGCCGCCGCTCTGGTCTCGGGCCTCGGTCCGCCGCTCTTTTATCCCCGCTCTCGGTCTCTCTCCTCTGCTCCCGTTCAGGTCCGCCGCCGCTCTGGTCTCGGGCCTCGGGCCGCCGCTCTTTTATCCCCGCTCTCGGTCTCTCTCCTCTGCTCCCAATCAGGTCCACCGCCGCTGCTCTGGTCTCGGGCCTCGGTCCGCCGCTCTTTTATCCCCGCTCTCGGTCTCTCTCCTCTGCTCCCGATCAGGTCCGCCGCCGCTCTCTGTATCTGTCTTTACGGTAGAAGACACAAAAACATACCAGAAATAGTGGGGAACCAAGGATCTAACGAGATTGATGAACTTAAAGTAATTAAGATTAGTAAAGAAAAAGTACAGAGAAATTAATGGGACTAAAAGCTAACAAATCCCCTGGACATGATGGCCTACATCCTAGGGTTTTAAAAGAGGCAGCTGCAGAGATAGTGGGTGCATTAGTTTTGATCTTCCAGAATTCCCTGGATTCTGGAATGGGCCCCGTGGATTGGAAGGTAGCAAATGTAGCCCTGCTATTCAAGAAGGGAGGGAGAGAGAAAACAGGGAACTAGAGGCCAGTTAGCCTGATATCAGTTTTAGGGAAAATATTAGAATCTATTCTTAAGAACATAGTAACAGGGCACTTGGAAAATCATAATATGATTAGGCAGAGTCAACATGGTTTTATGAAAGGGAAATTGTGTTTGACAAAAATATTAGAGTTTTTTGAGAGTGTAACTAACAGGGTAGATAAAGGGGAACCAGTGGATGTAGTATATTTGGATTTTCAAAAGGCATTTGATAAGGTGCCACACAAGAGGTTGTTACACAAGATTAGGGCTCATGGGATTGGGGGTAATATATTAGCATGGATTGAGGATTGGTTAACGGACAAAAAACAGAGAGTAGGAATAAACGGGTCATTTTCGGGTTGGCAGGTTGTAACTAATGGGGTGCCACAAGGATCAGTGCTTGGGCCTCAGCTATTTACAATATATATCAATGACTTAGATGAGGGGACCGAGTGTAATGTATCCAAGTTTGCTGACGATACAAAGCTAGTTGGGAAAGTAAGCTGTGAGGAGGATGCAAAGAAGCTGCAAGGGGATATAGACAGATTAAATGAGTGGGGGAGAAGGTGGCAGATGGAGTATAATATGGGGAAATGTGAAATTATCCACTTTGGTCGGAAGAATGGAAAAGCCAAATATTTTTTAAAAGATAAGAGACTGAGAAATATTGATAGCCAGAGGGATTTGGGTGTCCTTGTACACAAATCACAAAAAGTTAACTTGCAGGTACAGTAAGCAATTAGGAAGGCAAATGGTATGTTCGCCTTTATTGCAAGGGGGTTGGAGTATAAGAGTAAGGAGGTCTTGCTGCAATTATATAGGGATCTGGTGAGACCACACCTGGGGTACTGTGTACAGTTTTGGTCTCCTTACCTAAGGAAGGATATACTTGCCTTTAGAGGGGGTGCAATGAAAGTTCACTAGATTGATTCCTGAGATGAGAGGATTGACCTATGAGGAGAGATTGAGTAGAATTGGCCTATATTTTTTGGAGTTTAGAAGTATGAGAGGTGATCTCATTGAAACGTATAAAATTCTTAGAGGGCTTGACAGGATAGATACTGAGAGGCTGTTTTCCCTGGCTGGAGAGTCTAGAACTAGGGGTCATAGTCTCAAGATAAGAGGTCGGCCATTTAGAACCGAGATGAGGAAAAATTACTTCACTCAGAGTGTTGTGAATCTTTGGAATTCTCTATCCCCGAGGACTGTGGATGCTCAGTCGGTGAGTATATTTAAGACTGAGATCATAGATTTTTGGACACTAAGGGAATCAAGGCAAATGGTGATAGGGCGGGAAAGTGGAATTGAATTGGAAGATCAACCATGATCTGATTGAATGGCGGAGCAGGCTCGAGGGGCTGTATGGCCTACTCCTGATCCTATTTCTTATGTTCTTATGCTCACGCACTGTAACTTTAGGGGTTAAGCCACAGAAACCTCTGAAAAATGACACAAATGATATAGTGAAGAGGGGAATCACCTCAGAGTCTGATATGTACGGGTGGCCAGCAAGAGGGTGTGTAAAATTTAGATATAACTAGTGCATCTCCCGTAGTGTTGCTCATAGTAAGTCAGGGAATACACTGCTTTAAAGGGACAGAAGCATTATAGAGAATGGAATATAGATAACTGACTGGTTAGACTGTGAAAAAACATTAGAAAGACAATAGGTGAGTCAAGTAACTCCGAGATAGAAGGGAGTAAAATAACATTTGATTTTTAAAAATCCACTGCTGCGTTTCCGGCACATGTTAAGAGCACATATTGCAAATTCACACACCTCCAGCTTGTGATTTTCTATTAAAATTAATAGACAAATAAAATCCTAGGCTGGGACTGTGCAATTTCATGATGAGTGTTTCCAGCAAGTGCCAGGAATGCAGAAGTGGAACGTTTGCCCCACTGATCCTGAAAGTTGTGCTGAGTTTGGTTGGAACAGTGCAGGAGGCCAAATGTGGAAGGTTGGTTGGGAATGGGAGAGGGAGTTGAAGTAATGAGTCGCAGGGAGTTCTGGATCCTGCTGATGGATACGTGGAGATGATTGACAAGGCACTCACCCAATTCGTCATTTGGTATCTCCAATATAGAGCACTGTAAGCAACAAATTCAATATATGAGATTGGAGGAAGCAAGAGTAAGGGGTAATCTCTCGAGGCTCTGTTGGTGGTTGCACAGATTGGAGAATTGGGGGTGCAGTGTCCTTTCTCTGACCTGAATTCTTACCTCATGAGGCTTTGTCCCAGTGGTGGAGCCTCAAAATTGCCCCCTATATTCTCTGCTATATATTTCCAGCATTTTCTCTGTTTATTTGGGATTTTCAGCACTTGCCATCTCATTTGTAAATGCTGCAGTTAATTAACTGTAAAAATAAAATAAAAAACCAGAGCACTGTGACAAAGATTGAGGGAGGTAGGGGCAGAGCTGGGAAGAAACAGAACATTTCATACAGCCAGGCAGCAATGAATGCTCTGGTGGGTGGAAAGCAAAAAAAGGTATTCAGCCTCTCACAGTATCAGCCTCTCTGCCTTCCTTAAGTATTTCTTAAATTAGATGGAATAACAACAGGATCCATCAATAGGTAATGGTAACAAGGAGAGTTATCTTACAAACTGACAATTTGTGCCCACTGAGAAGGCAAAAAGAGTGGAAGAAATTGCATATCTACCGGTGACTAATATCCCATAGCCAATCCATGTATCATCAACCTCAAGTGATGATCAAGTGATGGTTTGCTCTGCATTTTATTGGCTTATACACTTTAGCTGGACACAGTTTACTTCGGTGGGTCTACAAATGTTTGCCTAAAAAGGTCAAATGGAAAGGCCTGATATTTGACCTGGATAACAGGGCTCCATTTTATTTATATACTTTAAAGAGCATGCTAATGTAATACCACTTGGTTCCACCAAGTGGCAACGTTGTACTTTGTAAATTCCTTAGTGAATAGCTCAGTGCAAATTTTTCATTGCGTAATCAATACCTCACTAATATTTTGTTAGAAGTGGATGAAAATTCAGATCCTTTGGCTTATCACTTCTTATGGTAAAGATATATCTTAACCTGATTTATTGTGTTGGAACTCAGTTTTGTGGAACAAACAAAACTTCGTCACATATAACACCACAACACAGGTGGGAATTAGACCTCCTAGGGCATCGTGCAGGTTGAAGCCTAGTTGTGAATGTGGAATAGAATCTAAATTCTCCAGGGGACTAAGCCTCTGAGGTTGTATCAGAACACTTTGGTCAGGAAGAGATTGCCATCAATCAGGAATACTGCAGCAGACCAGACTTCTTCACTTAGAGGGTGGTGAACCTGTGGAATTCTCTACCACAGAAGGCTGTGGACGCCAAGTCACTGAATATATTTAAGAAGGAGATAGATAGATTTCTAGACACGGAAGGCATCAAGGGGTATGGGGAGAGAGCGGGAATATGGTATTGAGATAGAGGATCAGCCATGATTATATTGAATGATGGAGTAGGCTCGAAGGGCCGAATGGCCTACTCCTGCTCCTATTTTCTATGTTTCTATGTAATATAGCCTATTATATTACACCTGGAAGATGGTCATACTAGTATTAAAGTATATATAAAATAGGCCTACTAGAAAAAAAATGGGTGGAATAATGACATAGGAGAGAATAATGATTTGAGTGAGAAATTATAATTTGAGCATTGTAATGCAATTAACAAGAAAAAATACTGCAAATGATTCCTATTCCTATGTTCCTATGATGGAGGTGAATCAGCAGTGAACAGAGAAAAGATAGGACAATGTTTTGGGTGTAACCCTTTGTTTAAAGAGTTCTGATGAAAAGTTATGTTTCTCATGTTAACTTGTCTTTTCTCATTGTAACACGGTATTTGATCTGTAAAGAGTATTCAATAAAAGTAGACGTGCTTTTCCCCTCCTCTCCTGAAGAGAGTGGCTTGTACCAGTACCTTAAAAAGGGGCCAACCTTCACTTGTAAAACTAGACAATGAGGGGCTGAAATTCTGACTTTAGTAATTTTAGCACAAGGATCAGTATAATTTAAAAAATGCCCTTGGGTGTCAGCAGTTAATTCAAATATAAGGGGCTTTACATATGAGCCTGCTCCTGCATCCATCCAACATCCATTTATAGACATTGGATGGTGAGCAGGACTGGGAACCTTTGTTGATTTTTTAAAAATTCATTCCAGGGATATGAGCGTTGCTGCAAAGGCCGGCATTTATTGCCCCTCCCTAGTTGCCCTTCAGAAGGTGATGGTGAAGCTTCTTCTTGAACCGCTGCAGTCAATGTGGTGAAGGTGCTCCCACAGTGCTGTTGGAGGATTTTGACCCAGTGACGATGAAGGAACTGTTATATATGTCCAAGTCAGGATGGTGTGTGACATGGAGGGAACTTGGAGGTGGTGTTGTTCCCATGCAACTGCTGCCCTTGTCCTTTTAGGTGATAGAGGTCATGGGTTTGATAGGTGCTGTCAAAGAAGCCTTGGGGAATTACAATTTTTCCCCTCCTTAGCTATTGGCCATGAAAATCAATCATAGAGCCCACACCATTGCCTATGCTGAGATTGGCTAACTCAACCCAGACCTAGGATTAATCTAGGTGTTACAGATCCGTATGGCTCAGTGCCAGATGGAATATTCACCCACTAGGTCATCGGTGCAGCCAAAAGATCACACACACGCCACAAAGATAAGTATAGATGAGGAATGCCAATTGACCCAGCTGGCTCATATTTCCATAGAAACCTAAGATTTCTTGCAGTACAGCATCTAACTCTTCAACGATTGGTAACTTTTGAATTGGATGAGTCATGGATTGTGACGCAATCCTGAAATTATTCTTCTTACATCCACATCAAGGACATTTTTTTGTACACTGGTGATTCTCTGTGGCTGCAAAGCTCTTCCTCTCCTCAGTGCTGTTGTGAAATTATTTTGTCAGGACACTTTGACATTATCTTGACTCTTCATCAGCTCTAGCTGAATTCTGAATGCCAGGGCTAGAGAGGAGGAGCTCTGTGTTTCCTGTTGCATAGTTATATTCTTGTGACTAGGACTGGTCTTTGCATTGAATGGGTGTGACTAGATGTGAACTAATACCTTGGCCACTATAGAGATTCACATCTAGGAAATGCAGCTACAAAACAGAAAACCTGCAAGAAGAATTTTCTAGCTTGATTTTTAGAAGTTCTGCAGCTTAACGGCCAATCAAGACAGGAGGATTTTAAACTTTATGTTTTAAGAAGACTATGAAATCATCCATATAGACTGTGTTGGTAAGCATTTGTCTTATCACCTTAGCTATCTTCAATATTCAAGTGTACAGTTTAAAGTTATACAGTACCCTAAGAACAATAACTTGTATAGTTATGTTATGTTATATTAATGTAATGTCCAAAAGCACTTCACATCGAAGAAAATGGACTAAGCAATAATAGGAAAATTAGGAGAAAGGATAAATTTGGGGGAGGTTTGTAAAGGTGGTGATGGAAGTGGCAATGTGGAGAGGTTTAGAGAAGGGGTTCCATAGAGAAGGATTTAGACAGCTGTAAGTTCTGCCATTGATTGAGGAAGGTCAGAAGGAGGGGATTCACAGAGTTGTAAGACTGTGGGATGTGAGCTGGGACGTAGGGCTGGAGGAAGTTACTGAGGTAAAGTGGGGAAAAACACAGAGAAATTTGTGAATGAAGACAAGGATTTTGAATTTGGTGCACTGGGAGATAGGGAGCAGGCATAGAGTGGGCCAAGATATGGGTGATGGAGTTTTTGGACAATTTTATGGATGGGGAACCTCAGGAGGCCAACAAGGAGGACATTCAAGAACTCAAGTCTTGAGGTAACAAAAGTGAAGGGTGCTGTATCTCTGTAAAACAGTGCATTCTTTGTCAATAAGAGTCTATTTGCCTTTCTGCCTGGCTCATTAGTTCAGCACCAGGATAATATCTTTTTAGACTTGCAAAAAAGTCAACACTCATGACTGTGGTTTGTGACAGTGATAGAAGATAATTAGTAAACAATAAGAAACTATATATTAAAGGGTAAATGTTATGAATTTGTGCTCTGCGGGCGGAACTTCATGCTTTGGGACCACATGTCGGGAATTTGAGCATGGAATCAATGGATACTGCAACATTTTCCTCCCAATAAAATTAATGGTTGGAAAATCCCATGGGTCCCGCTTCCCAAATCCCTGTTATGCAGGCACTGGGAACATGAATTCATAAAATATATATAAACACTATTTGGGAATCCATTCAAGACTATGCCCCACTGCTGATATGCATACACATGATCATTAGCGGTAGGGGATAGTCTTGAGCTTCACTCCCAGCATTCGTTACATCACCCAACAACCTTAAAGAGGATTACTGCTTTGTAACAAACTCTCAGCCTTTCTTCCTGATAAAGCAACCTCCTCCTGATGTTATTGTTATGCCTAACTGGCCAGTGACTCCTGAGTTAATCAGAATAACACTGATTCTGTTGACATACAAGGGTTAATTTTCCTATTTTGCACTCCCAGTGTAGAGCTTAGCCCTTCAGGAGCCCATATCGAGAATTCAGGTGTCGCGATCAATGGGTATGGTTAATGCGCGTATTAATTTTAATGGATGAAAAATTCTGTGGGGCCACTGACCTCTGCACTTTAGCCCAATATCTGCACCAAGTAGCCAAAGCTCCACACGAGAAGAGCAAATTTGTATCCAGAGTCTATCCCTCTTTCATAGTTTCAGTCAAACTGCTCAATTGGAATAAGACAGGTTGAGAATTACTTTTCAAAATTTGATGGGGACAAATAAAATTTAAATATGTGCCTGTTAATTATTTTCAAACAAAGCCCACAAGATGCTTATTTTTGAATTGAATGGCTTGGCCTCTTCTTTGGAAAACTGAAACAAACATCAGATCAAATCTTCCTATTATAGCACTTGGGCATTAAAGGATCACCTGAGCTGAGCAGATAGAAGGAAATTGGGAGGGCGGATGGTATACCCGTAACAGAGCCCACCCGGTTTTCCATCAATTTAAATTAATGGGCAGAAGATCGCCAAGCTCCATTAGGGTTGTGGAATTATCCCCACCCAATTTTCCTCTCATTGCTCCACAATAGGCGATTCTTTCTGCCCAAGCTCCATGGAAGGAAAATCTACCCCACAGTGCCCAATGAACTATTGTGCATCAATCAGCTGAGTCACTTTCTCTGAGTGAACTTGACTTTTCATCTCATACTTATCATAGCAGAAAGAAAGGAACCAGAACCATAATACTTCAGGGACAGAAATGGTTCATTCTGTCACTTGATAAATAGTTTGATAAATTATACACTAAACGGTCCAATGGTCTCTTTATCACATTCAAGGTGGTAATATTGAAGCATATGCATAAAGGATATAATAGTTGCAGTTTCTGTATTGCTCAATGTAGCTTGAGGTTCCTTGGGTGTTGTGGAAACTCAGGTACAATGTGTATGAGTTTGTTTTGTCTGGGCCTGTAGTATTTAGTGATGTCGATTTAATGATGTATTTGTCCAACCACAGGTACACATAGTTTCATGTATTGTGCAGGAAGAGCTAAAAGCAAGTATTCCACGAAGGATTATGTGCATATACAAGGGTAAATTCTATGAGGTTGGCTGTGTCGTCTGGCTGGGGGCAAGAACAAATCACAACAGCAGGCTTGCTGGCCTCGTGCACCCGGGAGGAAGTTACGCTGCATTTTGTAGTGAAGAGGTTTCAGGCGGTGCTGGAGGTTACACTGCACGGTCCAGTCAAAGTCTCGTTAGCGGCTTGAAAATAATGGCCCAGGATTTGCTGCCAAAATAACAGCGAGTTTAATGGCGCTTGCCATTATTAGCGTGTAAATCATCCAGCAACATGTGGCGAGGAAGAGATACCCTGTGAGTTGTGAATTGCCACAAGTTGCTGGACGATTTGCACCGCTCCGCCCTAGCCTCGCGAAAACAGCAGCTCATCCTCAACCTCCCGGTGTGTTTCAATGAAGTTGCAGCATTTGCACATTAATTGCCCATTAAACTCACCACAGGAAGTGAGGGCTGGTATTTAACAGCATAAGCACCTTTTTAATTAGGAGATTTATGTTCCTGCAATGCCACTTAACCTCTCTGGCCCAGAAAGGGAACAATTTAAACTGTGGGAGTCTCATTCCTACAGGTAGTAAAATGTTGTTGGAGAGTTTTTAAATTTTAAAGTTTACATTTTTTTCTTACTTTTCCTTTCTGCCTCTTTCTCTTAATCCAATTTTTCTTTCACTCTCTTTATTTCTCTTTCTGTATCTGATTTGACTCTAATTCACCCTTTCACCTTTTCCATTGCTCCTCTGTTTCTTTCTCTATTCTTAAATCTCGTTGGTTAAGGAGGCAGACTGTTGGTCCCACTAAGGTCCCTGATGCCCCTTTGCCCCCCCCCCCACACCGTTATCAGCTCGCACTTCCAGCAGCTTACAGGGCAATAAATTTGAGCTGAAGGGTGAGGGAAAAAGTCTAACTAATGGGGCCCGCCACAAATTCTGGGCCAATGTAATCCAGGGGCTCATTGGATTTGACATTTTCGGGGAACTCAGCCCCTGGTGTTCAGCTTGTCCGTATAAATTTGGCGCATCAGTGATCCTGTGACCTGGTCTGTTCAAGTAGGCTTCTTTTAAAAGAAATTTATCATAACACGCTTTAATAATGGCATACAGGCCGCACGAATACTTGGCCCATGTTTTAAGCTATGTTAGTGAAATATTTATTGAAAAAAAACATAAATAGCAGCTTAAAAGCCAGAAATTAAAGGTGCAGTTATACTGTAGTTATACATCAATGCTAAAGTGTTTCAGGTGCACTTTGGCGGTATTGCTCAGGCAACAGATCTCAACCTGATACGTCAGCACACTAAAGCAGAGTAATGCGAGACTGACTCCATCAGGAAGCCTCACACCACTTTCAGTTGTGCAGGATAACTCTTATCCGGTGCAAAGCCGCATCTGAAAATTGCCCAAGCGTTTCACTGAACCACCTAGGAATTGTTAAGATGTTTGATGAAATCTTAGTCGTGCTCTCTTATACAATACAAATCAGTCACTAGTGGGAGCTGAGCTCTATTGATGACTCCAAGTGAGCATGAATCGAGCTGTTGCCATTGAACTCTGTCCGACAGGTACCAAGACATTAGCCTCAAATAAAACATGGGGTTTACAGAGTGAGCATCTTCAGAGATACCAGTCTCACACCAGTTGTTGCAGTATAACTGCCGTCCAAAAGAAAGGAAATGAAGAACAATATAAAGGAATGCAGAACCAATGAATTTAAAAAGTTGGCATGAATCGCCTGTTCTTCATCTCTTTCACTCCCAATGGAGCAAGCAGGCCTCTTTGGGAAGGAGACTGGATACCTTTCCATAGTAAACGTTCAGGGTCTTTTCACAGGTTTCAACAGGACTCATATCAACTTTCAGCTGGCTTGAGATCCACTAAGTCTACAGAGAGCGTGAAGTGTGGAATTCACTGGGTACCCGGAAACGTTCCAAACATGTCCCTGTGACACGGATCCACCTACAGCCCACCCATTGGAATTTAAAGGATCGGAGAAAATGGGGCCAAATCCCAGTGTAACCAAGTTCTACCACAAATTTCTATTCCCCCCCAACCCCTGGCTTAAATCTGTGCTTCTCCAGAGCTCCCTCCTTAAACTCATGATCTAAATGCCCCGGGAAAACTTGAATCCTTGATGGTGCTGGCGGCAGGTAAAGTGTGTGACAGGACCTTCCGTGAAGTTCTCGGGTCCCGTATGCCACCCCCTCATCTTGGGAAGAGAAAAGGACGATGTGTTACAAAGGTTTCAGGATGGATTGCCTTCTAAGAGAGGCAAGATGTTGTGTGCCACGTTATTGTTTTGCAATGTACACCTCTGTGTTATTGAGTGAAAGTATCAGTAAGGGTAAAAATGAGAATGAGAAAAGGACATGGGGTGGGGGGTCTGGGGGGAGACGATTGATTGACAGTAATCCTGTAAGCTGTCCCTCCTGAATTCCATCAATCCCAAAACTGCATTGTCCACTACCTTCATCCAAGTAGATATAAGCTCTGCTTTGACAAGAGAGTGGCTTTCTGCTTTGAAGAGGGCCATGCTCCTTTGCAGCAAAATCCTGCAGCAGGATTTCCAAGGCACCTCATAAATGCCCCTCATTTATGAGCTACTTCGGACATTCTGTCCCAGAGAAATGGTGTAAATGGCTAAAAACAGTTGTTTATGTTGTTTCTCTTGGGGCTTGCACAAACATCCCGTCAAAGTTGCAACAGGAGATCAGGAAAGTCCTGCGTAAATTCAGGGCCCTCCTAATCTCCTGTTTGCAACTTTGACGGGACATTTGTGCAAGCGAGAAACAGCATAAACAGCTTTTTTTGGCCGTATACATCATTTCTCTGGAGCTCTGCTGATTTCTCACTAGACAAGGACTCGTTAGCCTAATTCCAGACAAGGACGTTTTCCCCAACTTTCTTGCTTCCACTCAGTTTTTGAGGCACACAGCTCTGGCAACTGTTCTTCTCCTGGAAGTAGAACTTTATTTGTACCAAAAAACTCCCCAAACCCTTTAATGGTGAGCAGCAGCCCTTTAAGAGCTACTGCCTTGCCAGATTCCTGAGCATCCCTTCTTCCCCAGTCAATTACATAGCCGGCCAGGTTCCAGGCACCTGTTTTTCATGCACAGGTAGCCAATTTAAATGAGGATGAGGCTCTAGCCCCGAAAAATTTAGCTAGACCCATGCTACTCGCTATTGGGCAAAGGCTCACTCCTGCCATTGGTGGATGCAGTCCCAATTCAGGCTGACATTGCAAAATTAGGGCTTATATGTAGAGGCGAAGTACTAAAGTCACAGAGGATTGATAAAGTCTGGCAGGGTAAACATGGTGCTAATGGCTGCTTATGAGATGAAAATAGGAACTTATGAAAGGCAGTGCATCTGTGAAAATGCCAGGCCTCTATTTTAAATTTCCAATTGACATCTTCCTGGATTTCAGCCATAAATTAAAGTAACAGGAAAGGTCCAGAGATGAGAAAGCTGTCAGGATAAATGAAATCATTAATTTGTTGTTTTGGATTTTTTTTTGAGGCACGTTATAAGAAGTGAATAGAAAGGGGATGATAATATACTTGGCAATATGTAAATATTATATGCTAAAGACCAAACTCATGAGAAGATAAATTACAACAAAATGAGTCTCATCATACATCCCTACTATTATTCAATAGGTAATGCTATTCTTTGGGGTTAGCTAAATGGCGATATAATCATCCCTAATGAGAGAATATTTTCAATGCCTTTTCAAAATACCTATGTTAATGACCATAGGGGCTCTGCCGGGAGAGCGAACTCTGTAAATATTATACTGAAAATAGCTCATTTCATTTTTGTTAAGCTGTATTGCAGTCTTTCCACCTCAATTTAGAAACCGTCACTTACTGACCTTTACGCTAAATGCTATGTTTTATTGACATAATGCAAATGATGGGCACAAAACAAACATATAAGCAAATCTTTACTCTTTTGATTGCTGGTTTTTAAAATGCACTGCATCATTTTACTGCGGGAAATTGTATTTAATCACATTTTTAATGAACACCCCACTGCTTCACGAACCCAAAAGGGCTGCATTATCATGCTAAGCAATTATTTTCTTTGTATCTTCTCAGTTACTGGTGATAATGTGAAAAGGCTTTGACGGGCTAAAGTGTGTTTGGCTTTCTGCCCTCAGGCTAAAGGCTTTTCTGAAAGTTTCCCTTAATTTCAGCTGTTTTGTACATTTCTGGGACTAGAGGAAAACATGATAAAGACTGCAAACAAATGCAAGCTCTGTTTAAAAAAAAGAAGCAAAGATGTTAGTGAGCAATGACAATTGGAGGACTGTAATGCTGACTTCAGACAGGACATTCAGGAGGTCTGATTATGCTCTGGGTCTGCTTTCTTAATAGAATGGGAGGGTTCAGATGTGCATATATGGCCTGAAGGAATGTTGATCTGATTTCCCTTAGATGGTCTAATCCCAGATTAATATTTGAGCTGCAAAGTATGTCAGCAGAGGATACAGAGACACAGATGGTGCTATGTCCCGAGTGTACAGTTTATTAATCACTCCAGCTCTGGCCGTTCTTTGTTGAAGGTGTTCAAAATTAAAGAGTAGATGGGGAGAAACTGTTTCCACTGGTACGAGGGTCAGTAACCAGAGGACACAGATTTAAGATAAATAGCAAAAAATCCAGGGGGAAAATGAGGGAGAAAATTTTTTAATGCAGCAAGTTGTTATGATCTGGAATACATTGCCTGAAAGGGTGGTGGAAGCAGATTCAATAGTAACTTTCAAGAGAGAATTGGAGATATACTTGAAAAGGAAAGATTTGCAGGGTATGGGTATAGAGCAGCAGAATGGGACCAATTGGATAGCTCATTCAAATAGAAAGCAGAGACAAGATGGGCTGAATGGCCTCCTTCTCTGTTGTTTGATTCTATGGTAGTCGATTAGTAAGAGGAATTATCTTTTTAATCTTTCTACTTAGTATTAGAAAGTGAAAACATTTGTAAAATTATTTGCAAAAATGCAACCTGTCACACAGGTGTTCATGTTTGTAGTATACACAGAAAACTACTTTGTAATTTTAATGGGCAGACGGGTGAGTAATCAGAAATGTGTACTCCGTCTTTTTAGATTGAAGCTAAATTTATAGCTTGTAAATTTTGTATACTGACAATCTGAAGATTTGTTCTTGATCCCTGTACACCTGCCAGTCTTCTTACATTACAGGGAATACACCACCTGGGTAGTAATATGCCAGGACAGATCGCCCTGCAGAACCCGCTGTAGAATCAATGGAAGGAAAAGCGGGCAGGTTCTGTAAAGAGCAGGCGATCCACTCCGCCAGATTACAGCTCAGGTGTTGAAGGTGACAATCTACCCCATAACCTATCCCTATTTCTTATACAATTCACAACAGGGTGCCTGTAGTAGTACCATTAAATTTGCTGATAACCCACAGCTCTGTTGGGGAGGTAACGAGTATAAAGAAGATTAATGATCTTCAGAGAGACTTGCACAAATTATTTAGATGAGCTGGGATATGGCAGATGGATTTTAATGTGGATAAATATAGAGTATTATATATATAGACAGATAACAGTAAACAAGTGTATAACTGGCACAGACTGAAATGGAAAAAGATTTGGGACTAATCATTGATCACCTGTGTAGCGTTGTTATCAATAAGACCAATCAGATACTGGGTGCATCTGGAAATTATTGGATTACAGGTCAGAACACAATATATTGACACTCCACAGATCAAGGGGGAAGCCCATTCTGGAGTATGGATTGCAATTTTATTCACCTTGACCCTAAAGTTCCATGGGCTGTGATCCCAGTGGCTATGCTGGAATTGCACCTGAAGGTGCCGTCCAGCAATGGGAAAGCACCTTGTTTGCATGGGCCAGATGAACCACGAGCGCTACTTTGGGTGCACATGTGGCGTCCAACTGCCCCATGCTGTCGGAGACTCTAGTACCCATTACCCATGGGGGGAGGGAGGATGTTGCCAAGATCAGGGAAATAATTTCATGTCGAACTGCCAGAACTCACCCAGCATGGGTTTTTTTCATATTCTTTGCAACTATAAAAATGCCAGAAGTACTCATTTCACTTTGTAATCCATGTGCCACGTGACTCCACAACTGGTCCTTTGACCAAAGTCAACCCTTAGCTTCCTGGATAACTCCTGTGTTGAGTGGAAGTCTGGAATTGACATATAGGCTTATCAATGACTATCAATACATTGGTGCTGTTTGATCAGCACAGTTTTTGGAACACTGGTGATCTTGAATGGAAAAGTTCTGACTTCAATTATGCCAAATATTATAGAATCATAGAAGTTTACAACATGGAAACAGGCCCTTCGGCCCAACATGTCCATGTCGCCCAGTTTATACCACTAAGCTAGTCCCAGTTGCCTGCACTTGGCCCATATCCCTCTACACTCATCTTACCCATGTAACTGTCCAAATGCTTTTTAAAAGACAAAATTGTACCCGCCTCTACTACTGCCTCTGGCAGCTCGTTCCAGACACTCACCACCCTTTGAGTGAACAAATTGCCCCTCTGGACCCTTTTGTATCTCTCCCCTCTCACCTTAAATCTATGCCCCCTCGTTATAGACTCCCCTACCTTTGGGAAAAGATTTTGACTATCTACCTTATCTATGCCCCTCATTATTTTATAGACTTCTATAAGATCACCCCTAAACCTCCTACTCTCCAGGGAAAAAAGTCTCAGTCTATCCAACCTCTCCCTATAAGTCAAACCATCAAGTCCCGGTAGCATCCTAGTAAATCTTTTCTGCACTCTTTCTAGTTTAATAATATCCTTTCTATAATAGGGTGACCAGAACTGTACACAGTATTCCAAGTGTGGCCTTACTAATGTCTTGTACAACTTCAACAAGACATCCCAACTCCTGTATTCAATGTTCTGACCAATGAAACCAAGCATGCTGAATGCCTTCTTCACCACCCTATCCACCTGTGACTCCACTTTCAAGGAGCTATGAACCTGTACTCCTAGATCTCTTTGTTCTATAACTCTCCGCAACGCCCTACCATTAACGGAGTAGGTCCTGGCCCGATTCGATCTACCAAAATGCATCACTTCACATTTATCTAAATTAAACTCCATCTGCCATTCATCGGCCCACTGGCCCAATTTATCAAGATCCCGTTGCAATCCTAGATAACCTTCTTCACTGTCCACAATGCCACCAATCTTGGTGTCACCTGCAAACTTACTAACCATGCTTCCTAAATTCTCATCCAAATCATTAATATAAATAACAAATAACAGCGGACCCAGCACCGATCACTGAGGCACACCGCTGGTCACAGGCCTCCAGTTTGAAAAACAACCCTCTACAACCACCCTCTGTCTTCTGTCGTCAATCCAATTTTGTATCCAATTGGCTATCTCACCTTGGATCCCATGAGATTTAACCTTATGTAACAACCTACCATGCGGTACCTTGTCAAAGGCTTTGCTAAAGTCCATGTAGACCACGTCTACTGCACAGCCCTCATCTATCTTCTTGGTTACCCCTTCAAAAAACTCAATCAAATTTGTGAGACATGATTTTCCTCTCACAAAACCATGCTGACTGTTCCTAATCAGTCCCTGCCTCTCCAAATGCCCGTAGATCCTGTCTCTCAGAATACCCTCTAACAACTTACCCACTACAGATGTCAGGCTCACCGGTCTGTAGTTCCCAGGCTTTTCCCTGCCGCCCTTCTTAAACAAAGGCACAACATTTGCTACCCTCCAATCTTCAGGCACCTCACCTGTAGCTGTCGATGATTCAAATATCTCTGCTAGGGGACCCACAATTTCCTCCCTAACCTCCCATAACGTCCTGGGATACATTTCATCAGGTCCCGGAGATTTATCTACCTTGATGCACGTTAAGACTTCCAGCACCTCCCTCTCTGTAATATGTACACTCCTCAAGACATCACTATTTATTTCCCCAAGTTTCCTAACATCCATGCCTTTCTCAACCGTAAATACCGATGCGAAATATTCATTTAGGATCTCACCCATCTCTTGTGGTTCCGCACATAGATGACCTTGTTGATCCTTAAGAGGCCCTACTCTCTCCGTAGTTACTCTTTTGCCCTTTATGTATTGTAGAAGCTCTTTGCCTTATCTGCCAAAACAATCTCATGTCCCCTTTTTGCCCTCCTGATTTCTCTCTTAACTCTACTCCGGCAATCTCTATACTCTTCAAGGGATCCACTTGATCCCAGCTGCCTATGCATGTCATATGCCTCCTTCTTCTTTCTGACTAGGGCCTCAATCTCCCGAGTCATCCAAGGTTCCCTACTTCTACCAGCCTTGCCCTTTACTTTATAAGGAATGTGCTTACCCTGGTTAACACATTTTTGAAGGACTCCCACTTACCAGACGTCCCTTTGCCTGCCAACAGACTCTCCCAATCAACTTCTGAAAGTTCTTGTCTAATACCATCAAAATTGGCCTTTCCCCAATTTAGAATTTTAACTTTTGGGCCAGACCTATCCTTCTCCATAGCTATCTTAAAACTAATGGAATTATGATCACTGGTCCCAAAGTGATCCCTCACTAACACTTCTGTCACCTGCCCTTCCTTATTTCCCAAGAGGAGGTCAAGTTTTGCCCCCTCTCTAGTCGGGCCATCCACATACTGAATGAGAAATTCCTCCTGAATACACTCAAAAAATTTCTATCCATCCAAGCCCCTAATGCTATGGCTGTCCCAGTCAATGTTGGGAAAGTTAAAGTCCCCTACTATTACCACCCTATTTTTCTTGCAGCTGTCTGTAATCTCCTTACATATTTGCTCCCATCCCCCTGCCACTTTCGTTTAAACCCTCCCCAACAGCACTAGCAAACACTCCTCCTCGGACATTGGTTCCAGTCCTGCCCAGATGCAGACCATCCAATTTGTACTGGTCCCACCTCCCCCAGAACCGGTTCCAATGGCCCAGGAATTTGAATCCCTCCCTCTTGCACCATCTCTCAAGCCACGTATTCATCCTAGCTATCCTGTCATTCCTACTCTGACTAGCCCGTGGCACTGGTAGCAATCCTGAGATTACTACCTTTGAGGTCCTACTTTTTAGTTTAACTCCTAACTCCCTAAATTCAGCTTGTAGGACCTCATCCCGTTTTTTACCTATATCGTTGGTACCTGTATGCACCACGACAACTGGCTGTTCACCCTCCCCCTCCAGAATGCCCTGCAGCCGCTCCGAGACATCCCTGACCCTTGCACCAGGGAGGCAACATACCATCCTGGTGTCTCGATTGCGTCCGCAGAAACGCCTGTCTATTCCCCTTACAATCGAGTCCCCTATCACTATAGCTCTGCCACTCTTTTTCCTGCCCTCCTGTGCAGCAGAGCCAGCCACCGTGCCATGAACCTGGCCACTGCCACCTTCCCCTGGTGAGCCATCTCCCACAACAGTATCCAAAATGGTATACCTGTTTGAGAGGGGGATGGCCACAGGGGACCCCTGCCTGCACTTCTTACTCTGCCTGGTGGTCACCCATTCACTTCCTGCCTGTACTCCCTCGCTAAACGTGCTATCCACGAGTTTCTCTGCATCGCGGATGCCCCACAGTGAATCCACCCGCAGCTCCAGCTCCGAGATACGATCGGTCAGTAGCTGCAGGTGGACACACTTCCTGCACACATGGTCGGCAGGGACACTGGTAGTGTCCATGACTTCCCACATCTTGCAGGAGGGGCATATCACGGGTGCGAGGTCTGCTGCCATGACTTGCCTTAGCTTAGTTACCCCTTTTAAATTACGTTGAAATTAGAAAATGTTAACTATACTAGGGACCGAGGTTCACTAAAAAAATAAACACTACCTGCTATAAAACCTGCTTAGTTTCCCAGCTCTTAGTTTTAACCAATGGCCTAATTTAAAGAAAAAAAAACAGTAATGCTCACCAACCAATCACTTACCTGCTGTCCTGTGACGTCACTCCTTGGTTTTCTGTTGTTTTTGATCCGTTCAGGTCCGCCGCTGCTCTGGTCTCGGGCCTCGGTCCGCCGCTCTTTTATCCCCACTCTCGGTCTCTCTCCTCTGCTCCCGTTCAGGTCCGCCGCCGCTCTGGTCTCGGGCCTCGGTCCGCCGCTCTTTTATCCCCGCTCTCGGTCTCTCTCCTCTGCTCCCGTTCAGGTCCGCCGCCGCTCTGGTCTCGGGCCTCGGGCCGCCACTCTTTTATCCCCGCTCTCGGTCTCTCTCCTCTGCTCCCGATCAGGTCCGCCGCTGCTCTGGTCTCGGGCCTCGGGCCGCCGCTCTTTTATCCCTGCTCTCGGTCTCTCTCCTCTGCTCCCGTTCAGGTCCGCCGCCGCTCTGGTCTCGGGCCTCGGTCCGCCGCTCTTTATATCCCCGCTCTCGGTCTCTCTCCTCTGCTCCCGATCAGGTCCGCCGCTGCTCTGGTCTCGGGCCTCGGGCCGCGGCTCTTTTATCCCTGCTCTCGGTCTCTCTCCTCTGCTCCCGTTCAGGTCCGCCGCCGCTCTGGTCTCGGGCCTCGGGCCGCCGCTCTTTTATCCCCGCTCTCGGTCTCTCTCCTCTGCTCCCGTTCAGGTCCGCCGCTGCTCTGGTCTCGGGCCTCGGGCCGCCGCTCTTTTATCCCCGCTCTCGCTCTTGGAATAGAAATTAACAAAGCTCTAACAAGACCAAAGATCAGAAGAAGTTTTTCTCCCAGTAAAATGGAGATAAGGAATAGATTTGCAGCAAAAAGAGTTAAATTATGCCAATCAATTCCCTTTTAAAAAGGAGCTACATAGAGATCGGATTGAAGGATAAATATAGACAAAGTTGGTCAAATACCATATGGTTCTTGGCCTGCTGAGTCTGTGGAACTGCCAACTGTTGGAAGGCAGTTATGGTTGATACAACTGGGTCTTAAAGTTAGATAGACAGTTTGGAGTTTTGTTTGATTGTCTTTGGAGCTCAGGTTGAATTTCTGCAGAACTTTCTTGGAGTTCATGACAAGGTAAGATGTGTATGGCATGTGAAAAGAATCTTGGTCTCAAGATGTTGATTGGTTTATTTACTCCTCGATACCATCTTAGATTCTTAAGCCCTTCCATTGCTTCAGGAATTTACACATCACCTTCATTGCTGGAGGTCCTCTCTGCATTCCACTTAAAGGTGGTGCTTGCAATTGGGTTCAGCAACAAGTTAATGAATGACCAGTGTTTACCTGACCTATGTCATGCAGTAAGGAAAGAAAATGCAGTGTTGATTTCAGTCTTGCTGTCTCCATAGGTTATTGCAGCCGATATTCGATCCCAACATCACTGCCACATCTCCTGCAATGGCTTTTCCTTCCGGCACCGTCACCTCTGTTTTCTGCAAGGCTCCATCCATTGCCTCCCTCTATTCCACATCTACTGTCAGCCTCCAGGTGACATTATCCATGAGTATTGGGTCACTTTCTGTATTGCTAATTATTTGCTGAAGAATCTTTTGCATCATTAAATATTACACAAATAGATTCAAATCGCTAGTTTTAGCCTGCACAATATTGTCGGGCAGCATGATGTTTTATGCCTTTTGTAAAGAATAGGAGAGCATAGTGGGCAGGCCATGCAAATTATCTCAGGAAAAGACTCTTAGTTAATCCTGTGGCATGCGACTCCCATCCAGAACACTCATTAAGGTGTATGTTTCTGATCTCAGGAGCTGCAGGTCTGCCTAAGAAACCATACATCATTATGATTGTGAATAAAAAGAGTTTGGTAGGAGCCCAAATTGTAATTCCTCTCCATCTTGTTACATCTTTCCCTACTTTCAAAAGCCTCTGCAAAACATATGAACATACAAAAATGACTGGCAGGAATAGGCCAGCTGGTCCATCAAGCCTGCCCTATAAACCTACCTTCTCAAGTACACCTTTGGTTAACTCCCCTAACTTTTCTTTTCGGCCTCTGATTCCCACCATGACCTACTTTGGACGTTTCATTATGTTAAAGGAAACTTTTCGTTGCTGTTTGTTATTGGTTGGCAGTTCTTGGATCAGAGGATGTTCAACTGTACCCAATTAATGAAACAATAAGTAGAATTTATTTTTGCAAGGCCAATGATATTATAGATTATTTTTACATTTATTGAGGCAGTTACACACCATCAGGCTCTGAGAGTGTATAAAATGTCCTCATTCTTACCAGTGACGAAGGTTTCCAGTGAGAGTTTGTTGAGATAAACAGACTGACGTAACGCTATTTGTAGTGCCCACTTGGCATTCAGTGCATAATGCTAACCAAACAGGGCAACTTGTGATGGAAGGGATTCCAAGACAGCTTGCTTGGCAAATGCATCATTCTTAAATGTCACCCAATGTGCCTTCAGGGAAAGTTACATGTTCAAAATACTCGTGCTGGTCTGCCAAGATTTTTGTCTTCAGTTTCATATCTCTAACTATAAAATGCAAAACTGGCAAATATTTATATGGGTATAGTTTTGCAATAATCTTCTTGCACAAAACGCACTTCACTGGGAACCTTCCCAGACCCTCTTCTGATTACTGAACAACTTCAAAGGTCAAAGTGCTGTCAGTAGCAGTTGTCTCACAATCTTTTTCTGCATTTTAGAGCTCATTACATTTGCAAATCGAGACCCCTTGATGTAACTTTGGATCACATGGTTACATTTCCAGAGAAGAATATCTGGGCCCAACATCCAAAACAAAACACTCATACAAAGAATACTTTATGAAGTTTACGACAGTGATAGATATAACCAATAAAGGAGCTGTAATTGTTCTCATTGTGGAGAGTTCAAGCTGTTTAACTACTGCCCTCACTTAAAAAAAATCACTTCCATTTAATGACACTGATGTTAAAATTAAAATCCACGATTAGCTATATCACAGCCTCCCCTGTATGAACGTAATGATTTCATGCTTTTGTGAGCTTAATTTAATAGCCTATTGAGTTAAAGAGAGCAGTTGCAGTCCAAAATATATTTTAACCTATTTATTGGCATTACTGATCACCGCTAAAGCCATGACCACATCAGCTTGTGATTTAAAGGGGCATTGTTCTCAGGAATTTGCAGCTGATAAACCGTGGCAGTAAGGAAACCTGCCATCATTTTCCCAATTTTTAACCAGTTCAGAGATGAGAATCACTTACAATATGTTAACATATCATAGAAAGCAACCACTATAAAAATCACATAGAAGGGGGAATTCTATTCTACATCTAATTCCAGTGCAGTTCACATATTTGAAATAGTTTTTAAAAAGGCATTGTTATGGTGAGAGTAACACCAGGCATTTATGACCACCACCAGACATTTCTGAGAACAACACCCATTTAAATCACAAATAAAAACTGGATGAATTAAATGTGTAGTGGTGCTAATGAATAAGTTAAACTTGTGAGTTGAACATGCTAACTGGCTATTAAGAAAATAGAAACGAGTTGTTTACAGAAAGTAATTACTGGCTTTTTCCCTGAAGAATTCTGACAAGGTTCTAGATGTGAGCTGGTGATTGGTAGGTAGGTCAGTTTTTTTGGTGGTTTCATTACATAAGCTGTAACAAAGACTTGTGGAAGCATAGTACACAGGAGCCCACATCGGACGTTACCATGCAACGTGAAACAGGTTGTGAGACAAGAAAGTATTAGGTTTCTATAAAAAGAAAGCCTCTGAGCAGATTGGACAGTAAGTTGCACTGATATATGATCCAGAATGAAGGACTCAGAAGGTGATTAGAACCAGCTTCTCATTTGGATGACTGGAAATTAATTTTTAGTTTGATGTTTTGCCAAGTGACAGTTCAGAATGATATACTTATGGGAGCTCATTATCAGAAAGAAATGAAGATGTAAGAGATTTTTTGTATGCTGGTCTCAAAATGTCAATAGTGTAAGTATTTTCAGATTGTCATGTTTATGTAATACTTCCACATCTTTTTTCTATCTGTTCTTCCTTATACTGTGATATCAGACAATTCACGTCGCTTCGAAACCGAATTGCAATTACCTTCTCCCTTTTAAACCTGGACTGAAGATCTTTCTAAAAACTGTTCGTGTGGCACGCAGGCAGGATATGTCTGTGAACTACACAGATACAATGCGAGCTATAGGACTGTTACAAACCCAACCCTCTTGTGTGGTTGTGCGATGGAGTTAAATCTATTTGAGGCATAATTGCTTTATTTTAACAAAAAATATTTCTGAGTATTTGACAAATAACAGTACTACAATGGAACAAATCATTGGAACATCTCAGTTGTGTGCTGGAATTTCAGAATGGGTAGTTGGCATTTGAGACTAAGTTATTTTAAAATTTTGCATATAGTACTAAATTTAGAGTTTTAGAAGTTTGACTGTGAAAAAGGAACACAGGCATATTGCACAAGATCACTTTGTATTTTTTAAATGTGGTATAATTTTATAAAAGCAACATTGTCCCATATATTCCTATTCATTTGTACAAAACATTCCTGGTATGCCTTAGGTTCACTTTCCCTGGTTCTTTATTATCTGCACATTTCCTGTGATTTCATTATATACAGCATACCAAGGAAACCTCCTTACTGTGCCAAAGCTTCAAACCACCGAGCAACCTAGTTTCCAACAATTATGACCCTTTCTCTTCCTCCTCGGCCCTTTCCCTCTGGATCAATGTTGTCTGCTTTCATTGGAATGGAAGAGACTGCAATCAGGCCAAATGCGCCATCCCAACAATTAACTTCAATGTTGTTTTATCCTCAGCCATTAAGAAACACGGATCCTCTCTCCACTAGATAGATCACTACACCACCAAGAGACTCTCATGTAATTACTCGGTGAGAAGTAACCAATCGAACTGGGCATGTCAGAGTTTTGTGGCTTATAGATAATATACACAATCTATTCCATTCTAATGGAGGCAGACAACACTGATCTGGTGGGAGAGGGGAAGGAAGAGCATAAAGAAAGAAAGAAAGAACTTTCATTTATCTCGCACTTTTCATGACCTCAGGATGTCCCAAAGCGCTTTACAGCTAACTAAGTACTTTTGAAGTGTAGTCACTGTTGTTATGTAGGGAATGCTGTAACCAATGAATGCACAGCAAGGTCCCACTAACAGCGATGAGGTCATGACCAGATCATTTGTTTTAATGATGCATATTGAGGGATAAATATTGGCCAGGACATTGGGAGAACACCCCTGCTCATCTTCAAAAGTTACCATGAGATCTTTTATAGCTGCCTAAGAGGGCAGACGTAGTTTCAGTTTAACATCTGATCCAAAAGATGGCACATCGGACAGTGCAGCACCCTCCCAGTACTGCCCTGAAGTGTCAGCCTGGATTATGTGTTCAAGTCTCTAGTGTGGGGCTTGAACCCACGACTTTCTGACTCGGAGGCAAGTGCGCTACCACAGAGCCAAGGCTGATACCATAAGGTGGGAAACTGGGAGGGTTGGATGTTGTGAAGTGAGTGTCTCAAATGCTACACTACGGGGTAAAGGTTAGCAATTTTTTCAAGGTTTAGCTTCAGAGTCAGTAGAACATGTATTCCGTCAGAGATAAGGCATCCTCACTAGGTGATCAGAGGCCTCACAAGGTTACTAGAGATTAGAGCCCTCATGAGATTAGTGGAGATTGGAGTCTCCTGACTAGCATTTTAAATATACACATAAACACATTTCTTTAAAGTACCTTTACTACTCTGACTCTAACAAGAGACAGCAGCATTTCCATTGAAATTGGGAAATGAATGGCACTGACACACCGAAAGGCAAACATGGCAGAATAGGAACAGGAGAAATCTTGAGCACTGCCACTTTTTTACCCAAAGTGATCTTAAACTGTAAGTCTTAACTGGGACAACTGTGCATCTTTTTGAGTAAATCAGAAATGGCCCAATTTGGCTAACTTCTGGCTTAGAACTTGGCATTCCATTCATCCTTACTATTGGGCCATTGTGCAGATAATTTGAAATGTTTTAGCAAATGTTGAAAATAATTGTATTCTATTCAATATTCTCTACTTTTTTTCAATATTTCAATTTAAGATTAATATATGGAGCTAGACTTGGAAACAGAGCATGTGTGAATTTATCCTCATCAGATAAACAAGAGCAGCTTTAATGTAACACATTAAAGAAGAGATAGGGAAACCGGGGAATTATAGACCAGTTAGCCTAACATCCGTTGTGGGGGAAATGCTGGAGTCTATAATTAAGGATAGGGTGACTGAACACCTCGAGAATTTTCAGTTAATCAGAGAGAGCCAACATGGATTTGTGAAAGGTAGGTCGTGCCTGACAAACCTGATTGAATTTTTTGAAGAGGTGACTAAAGTAGTGGTCGGGGACTTCCAGAAGGCATTTGATAAGGTCCCACATAAGAGACTGTTAGCTAAGATAGAAGCCCATGGAATCGAGGGAAAAGTACGGACTTGGTTAGGAAATTGGCTGAGCGAAAGGCGACAGAGAGTCGGGATAATGGGTAGGTACTCACATTGGCAGGATGTGACTAGTGGAGTCCCGCAGGGATCTGTCTTGGGGCCTCAATTATTCACAATATTTATTAACGACTTAGATGAAGGCATAGAAAGTCTCATATCTAAGTTTGCTGATGAAACAAAGATTGGTGGCATTGTAAGCATAAATTACAAAGCGATATTGATAGATTAGGTGAATGGGCAAAACTGTGGCAAATGGAATTCAGTGTAGACTAATGTGAGGTCATCCACTTTGGATCAAAAAAGGATAGAACAGGGTACTTTCTAAATGGTAAAAAGTTAAAAACAGTGGATATCCAAAGGGACTTAGGGGTTCAGGTTCATCGATCATTGAAGTGTCATGAACTGGTGCAGAAAATAATAAATAAGGCTAATGGAATGCTGGCCTTTCTATCTAGAGAACTCGAGTACAAGGGGGCAGAAGTTATGCTGCAGCTGTACAAAACCCTGGTTAGACTGCACCTGGAGTACTGTGAACAGCTCTGGGCACCGCACCTTCGGAAGGACATATTGGCCTTGGAGGCAGTGCAGCGTAGGTTTACTAGAATGATACCCGGACTTCAAGGGTTAAGTTATGAGGAGAGATTACACAAATTGGGGTTGTATTCTCTGGAGTTTCGAAGGTTAAGGGGTGATCTGATCGAAGTTTATAAGATATTAAGGGGAACAGATAGGGTGGATAGAGAGAAACTATTTCCGCTGGTTGGGGATTCTAGGAGTAGGGGGCACAGTCTAAAAATTAGAGCCAGACCTTTCAGGAGTGAGATTAGAAAACACTTCTACACACAAAGGGTGGTAGAAGTTTGGAACTCTCTTCAGCAAACCGCAATTGATGCTAGCTCAATTGCTAAATTTAAATCTGAGGTAGATAGCTTTTTGGCAACCAAAGGTATTAAGGGATATGGACCAAAGGCAGGTATATGGAGTTAGATCACAGATCAGCCATGATCTTATCAAATGGCGGAGCAGGCACGAGGGACTGAATGGCCTACTCCTGTTCCTATGTTCCCACATGCATTTAATGCACATTTCTGCCCTTATCCATTCTTTCCTGTCGCTGGTGATTCAAAGTTGGGTGCACTTATAAGGACACCAACAGCCCTCTGGTCCCTTATCCAAGTGGTCATACTTCATGTGAGAGTCTAAACAGTGAATGTGGACAAACTATTTGACTATGAAGGGCGTGGGGTGGAGGGCACTACGGCCAAGCCAAGACATGCACTCGTCCAGTGGGCTCATTGACTCGCAATCAAGGGTGGGTCCCTAGCTGATTGTTCTCCTCCCTAGTCCAGGGTTCCTGAGATCTATTGCAGTGTCCCAGCGCTGCCCCAGCATTCTATCTGTATCTTGTCATTACCTCACATTGCTTATGTGAAAGTGCAAAATCATATCAATTAGGGGTGTCCAAGCTCTTTTTGCCTCGGGACCATATAGGTGTGTACCAAGAATGCTTGGGGGGGGAGGGCATGTATAAGGTTTAAATCCATGTTCCCATTGATTTGCGGATATCTCAAGTTGTTGATACTAACAGATCCTAGTGTTCTGATTTAGGACTTATTCACAAAATGAGGCAACATTTCAAAAACAGCCTGTTCCAAACCTACATGGTCCATGCAATTCAAACAGGACAAGCCAGCGAGTAAGTATAAACACCAATCTGATTGAGCTGCTTGGATTTCCAGGATTTAGAGGTTGCATATGGCCCTAGGGCTGTAGTACGGACACCCCTGATATAAATACAGTCCAACGTCTAATGAATGCTAAATAATATATTCTGTACCATCTCCCTTTTCATTAAAAGGCGACAGTTGAACACGGACTAGATTTTCCATGTGCAGAAATGGCTTTTCAGCGAGCTTCTTCCACCAGTACAGAGATCACTGTGCCTCATACAAGGATAGAAGATGAGTCTGTTATCAAGGTAGGGTCTTTCCATCTTTCTATTAATTTTAGAAAACACCTCAGGATTCATGAACTCTCTGTCACCTGCACCATCACAGTAATTCTCACCAAGAATGATAAAATATAATTTTGCATTAAATGTGAGTGATGGGCTTATTGGATATTCCTTGTTATCGAACAAATGTGGAATATGATGAGCTTACCATATGGTGAGGGCTGATTTAAGCCTACACACCAAAAATGTATAACAACTGTTGCATACTTTCAAATTCTCTGGAGGTCAGTATCGCAGAGGATTGCAGATATACAACAAGCCTCTGTGTGCTCCACAGGTGAAGAGTTACACACCAAAATTGCCACTTAAACAAAGACCTTCCCCCTCAAGCTTAAGTCATCAAAAATGAAAACTCAAAAATGAAGGGTTTTGTAATAATAAATAAGGAGAAACTGTTTCCACTGATAGGAGGGTCAGTAACCAGAGGACACTGATTTAAGATAATTGGCAAAAGAATCAGAGGGGAGATGAGGAGAAATTCTTTTACGTGACAGGTTGTTATGATCTGGAATGCACTGCCTGAAAGGGTGGTGGAAGCAGGTTCAATGATAACTTTCAAAAGGAAATTGGATAAATACTTGAAAAGGAAAGAGCGGGGGAGTGTGACTGATTAGATAGCTCTTTCAGAGTGCCGGTACAGGCATGATGGGCTGAATGGACACCTTCTGTCTGTATGATTCGATGATTCTATGAACTATATGATTAGAAAATATCAACAAAAATAACCATAACAGTAAGTTCATCCAGACAGTTAAATTCCCCTTTCTGTTGTACCTTGTGTCAGTATAGCATCAGGAAGTAAATGGTGTAGTTCTGAAACTTACAGGCCAGGTTTAAACATTGCTCTGTGTTGTTAGGGTTCAATTACCCTGCAAGTACTGGTCTGAGACTAACAGCTCCAGTTCGGGTCCCAGCCTGGCAGAGCAGTCTTCACATTGCCTGGCTGGAACTCTAACAGTCCAGCCTATGTTCGAGCTGTGCACTGCCTGGATACAGGGATGGCCAACTGTCATTCCACAGTTAAAAATTTAAGGTTGAGAGTGCGGGGAAGGGAGAATCCACCCTCTGTGATAATTTAGTCGCAGGTTAATGGGTTTTACAAAGTTCCCAAAAGGTGTGAGGGTGCTGTGTCTCTGGAGTCTTGCTCTGCTCATTCAGGACTCTATATCCACACAACAGTTTAGTGTCAGTGCGAACCTGAATTTGCTTCAGCGTGGTGCTAAACCTGCAGCGTAGATTCAACCTTGGACAACTTCAGCCGGTTAGCAGTGGAGCGCCACAAGTCACCTTCGAGTCCATGAGCTGGAGAGGGGCAAATTAGCCATTGTACCCGTTACTAATTAGAATGCAGTGACCCCTGCTCAAAACACATGCATCAGAACAGGGCTGAGCTCATCTATCCCTCCTGTTCACCAATGATGAAAAGCCTGTCAACACTCACTGCTAAGCTCACTTGTGAGGAATTGATGTTAGGCATGGTACCAAAGGGCCTGAGGAACTGCATGCCAGAATGAGACATCACTTTCAGAAGTAAATAGGTGAAAACTGAGGGTAAACAAAACGTGATTTCAGGCTCCCCTAATGCCTTAGCAGGGAACCACACAGACCAGGGCTGTCCCAGGCTTGATCCATGGTCTGTGCGAAGTTGGTGAGGAGGCAGTGAGGAAGCAACAATTGACCTCAGCACATCTGCGTTAGGTAAAGGAAAATCGACCACGGTTCCTGCTCCTGATCTCTGCCCAGTGACCCATGCTGGGTGTGCCCTTGTGGAGATGTCAGGTCAGGATAGGATTGACCTTACGTGTGATGCACCCTCCCTGGGTTGAATAGCCCACCACAGCTCACTGTCAATGAGTATTACCCACTTGGACAAGGTGCAGGAGAGTACCCAGTGATGGTGGATCAGAAGAGGAGGGGAGAGAAAATTGTCAAGAAAAGAGAAAGAAAACATGATTCTTAGACTCAATTTCCACAGCCAAAAGCTACCCAGGCTGGAGACACATAAACTTATATTCTAACCATTTTCAGTTCCCTTGCGCTCTGTTCATTTGGGAGATTGGAAAACAGCTGATGCCAATTAGCTGAAATCGCTCCATTGTCCACCTCAAATGGGGCTGGGAAAGCTGGTGCCTGCATGAAAAGCGGATGGTTGGTAACTGTGGATAAAGCAAAAAATTATTTTACTTAAAATAAGATTGCTGCTTAAAATTGTAAACAGCAGTTTTTATAAAAGAGCACTTTATAATGAAATGCTGATTGGATTTCTGTTCCACGTGCAAAATTGTCCTGATTAACTCACTCACAACTTCGTCATACATAAATCATACATTATGTGAACTTATGAAAAATGACGGACCGGAAAAGACCTACTGGTCCATCCAGCCTGTCCCATACAGTTGTGATGCCTTTTGCGTCACAACACATACACTCCCCACCACACCGAATGATTTACAGTGAAACTTTCCCTATCACTTTCTCCCCTTACCAGCACTGTATTTTCAGTCAGCAATGTGTTTTAAAGTGCTGCTTTCTCCACCCACCTATCATTAAAGGAGATTTCCAACTGCTTGCTGTAGTCAACTTGTTTTAGTCAGCAGGTGCTCATTATTTAAAATTGTTCGAAAGCGGTTTCAGATTAGAGGCTGAATGAACGTGCTGGTGACCTAATTGATTGTTGACTATCAGGCAATGGTAAACAGCTGAAAACTTCCCTCAGACGCAGATCTGCACCATTTCCAGCAAACAGCTGATTAAAATTGTAGTGTCGATAAGGGGAGAATTGACCAGGGCCGATTCACAGCTGGAAGAAAAATAACCCTAGCAACTACCGACGATTTGTGCTGAGCTCAATCACTTGCCTGGTTTTTGGATCATCTTTACTTTGGGAACAAAAATTGTACCGAATACCTCACTGTATCCTCTCTCTATTATACAATGAATGCAGATAACAATACTACTGAACAGATATATTATTGTCAAGCAACATAGAACTGGTCAATAGGGCAGATATTTATAGATAGTAAAAACCTGCATTCCTAGAGTGAATCAAACAGTGCAAAAGAACCACGACTGCATCTCAATTATTTTGTGTCATTCACTAATGATTATTATTTTGCGTTTGCCAAAGTGTTCTGTGCTGTATTGCAGACAGAGAGCTAATTAAAGCACTGTCCTGGGCCTCACACTTTAATCAGTTCTGTGTCTTATTTCAGCACAAAACACACGATTCATTAGACTAATAACATTGAGTGTCACTAATATTCTAAATTGTTTCTGATTATGACATCCAATGCTGCTGTTAAGGAAAAGGAGAGGAACTTAGGAACAGCAGTAGGCCATTCAGCCCCTCAAGCCTGTTCTGCCATTCAATTAGATCATGGCTGATTTGTACCTCAGCTCCACTTACTGCATTTGATCCATATTCCTAGTTACACTTACTTAATAAAAATCTTGAAAATTTCAATTGACCCAGAATCTATAGTCTTTTGGGGGAAGAGAATTCCAGATTTCCACTACCTCTTGTGTGAAAAAGTGCTTCCTGATTTCACTATGAACGGCCTAGCTTTAATTTTAAGATTTTGCCTATTTGTTCTGGATTCCCCCACTGGAGAAAATAACTTCTCTGTATCTACTCTATTAAATCCCTTTATCATTTTAAACACCTCAGCCTTTGAAGCTCAAAGAATACGAGCTAAGTTTATGCAACCTGTCCTCATAATTTAACCTTTTAAATCCTGATATCATTCTGGTGAATCTGCACTGTACCCGCTCCAAGGCCAATATATCCTTCATGGGGTGCGGGGCCCAAAACTGAACGCATTACTCCAGATCAGGTCTGACCAAGGCTCTGTACAACTGAAGCATAACTTCCTATCTTTTGAATTCCAACCCCCTTGAGATAAAGACCAACATTCCAATAGCCTTTTTGATTACTTTTTATACCTATGTACTAGCTTTTAGTGATTTTTATACCTTGACACCAAAATCCTTTGCTCCTCCACAGTTCCTAGTCTCTCACCATTAAAAGATATCCAATTTATCTTCCTGTGGACCAAGGTGGCTGACCTCACACTTCCCCACAATGAACTCCATCAGCCAGAGTTTTTGTCCAATCACTTAATCTGTCTATGTGCCAAGAAGGACTTGTTCAAGGGTCATATCTGAAAATGGTCAATTTAACGATGATAGCAAGGGATTGCCTTGCAAAGCTCCCTCTCCTTATGTCGAGCCTCACTAAACCAGAGCACGGGTTGCAGAGCCAGGCCCATAGAGTTACAGCCCTAACTCGAACCTGCATTTCTCCCTAACACATAGGGAGAGGAGTTTTGCAAAATTACCCTGTAAGTCCCCAAAATAATGGGGGCAGGCTTTTCGATTTCTTTTTGACAGATGGGAAGAACTTCAAAGAATTCACAGCATCTTTAATAACAGGTTATTTTGATTGCCAGATTACCAATGTCTAGTTTCATTTTCCAAAGAACTTGATGATGACAAAATTAATCCAGAATATGCATTTGATGTGTCATTTTTAAATATTTAATTTCTGGACATAAAAATAAAGCTGAAAATCTGAGTGAAATGATGGGTAAGAACTGATTAAGGATACTTTTCATCCTTAAATTAGGACGCCTTACTCATTCTTGGATTGCAGATCTGGACAGAAGTAGTCAAATTTACCAGTGACCGGTTTATACTATTCGATTATACCATTACCCTCCTCCAATTACTTCATCTCCTGATTTTGCTCCAAGCAAAAGTAAATTTTAAATAAAACAGAATAAAGTAAAAACTAAAAGAATTATGTTCCCCTATACTGATTATGCACACCTGTACAGAACATCAGTTTAATTACATATATTTTGTAAAAAGAATACCACAAATTTCTCAGTATATTTTGATTTTCAATTTGCCATGTCAGAGCTGGATCAGGGGAGATTGTTTACAGTGGCAAGTGCAAGTGAAATGTTTGGCACATTTGATTCCCACTCCTATGGGATTATTGGCCAGGGATTTGATTCTAATAAGTGCTCAATTATGTTTAGGTGGATCTAATTGAGAATGAGTAAGGCGTCCTAATTTGAGATGGCTAAGTGCTAATTAGAATTATACCTTTGGGTGTTTTCACTGATACCTAGCCAGCAGAAGGTAAATGACAGTTTACCTTTACAGAGACACCCTATTGCCTGAGTGTCTATTGGGACTGATTAGCTATTTAAGCCTTCAACGACTGGATCTTCCTTTGTCTGATCATCGTCTCTTCAGGCAGTGTTAGCATGGAAGTGTACTTGAATTATGTCAGGCACTTTTAGTACTATAAGCCCCAGTAAAATGTGGCTGGTTTCGGCACACCTTGACTTTAACAGCTTCAGCCTTGCTTTTCTTTGCACTAAGGATATATAACTGAAGGTACCTTATTAATTCACATTATTTTTAGCTTAAGAGCTAACCATCTCATCAGAAGAATAAACGCCTGCAGTACAATAGGCTGATAAATCTTTGTGCATACATGCGTAGTGTATTACCCCAAGAGGCTTGGAGAAACAAAGTATTCATAGGAACAGGAGTAGGCCATTCAGCCCCTCGAGGCTGTTCCACCATTCAATTAGATCATGGCTGATCTGTACTTTGGGAAGAAGTGATTGACATGTCAATCTGCCTAAAGTTTTTGGACTTGTGATGTGAGAGAGATTTTTTTGCCTTAGGTTTTGATTATGCCAAGCCAAAGGTGCAGGTTACTTTCAGGGGAGAAAGATTGTGCCTGGAGAAGTTTGGTTCAGAGAGAGAGGTTGTGTGACTAATTAATCCAGTCACATAAGATCTCGAGTAATAAGCAGTACTAGCAGATCTCCCATGGCATTGCTCAATGTTGAGTTGGAGGACACACTGTTCTCTAACAAAAGGGTGTTATCAACAAAGCATGATGGGGAAAGTGTTACAGGAAGTGCGTCCAACAGTTACAGGAAATTTGCGCTACACACAAGGCTTTTAACATATTATAAAAGGTGTAAGTTTATCAGTCTATGCCTGTGATAGGCTAGACAAAACAGAGAAAAGATGCCTTAATGGATTTGGAATGAAAGTTGATCGCAGAGTACTTGCTAAAGACACAGCCTAGATGTTATTCACATTGCAGTGAGAGATAAGGAGAGAGAGAGAGGGAGAGAGATAGAATAGTGGGAGATAGAACCAGGTTGTTGCACAAGTGGACACACGTTTCATGTGACATTACAACCATTTCTGGAGCCAAAAAAAGATGGTTAGCTATTTTATTAATACCAAACACTTAAATAGAGAGCACTCAGTTGCTCTCTGAATGCAACTAATACTGCAAGACTTGTAATGCTACACTAAAAGCTCCCAAGGTAAAGCCATCAACTGCTATACTGCTGTCAATCTGAAAGTGATTGTGACAATTATGATGATTATTTTGATAACCATGTTAACTTTACTTTCTTAAGGTTAGGCAAATAAAATAGTGCTAGAGTCTGTGCTACCGTTTACTCCTTGATCGCTGGTAATCCAAGAGTCAAATGGTTCTTAATCAATGCTGCATCTTGTACAGGCCTTTCGTAAAATATTTTTACTTCAATTCATTTTTGGGTTAATTTAATGTAAGGTAACTTGAACAAGTCAAATACAACATAGTATATTAAACACTAGACACACAATCATCCCTACCTGCAAATGGCGAGAATAAAACCCATTTCGACCTAAAATGTACAAAACTCAAGTGCATCATAATTTAACAAGATTTATCTGTTGCCTTGTGAAACTTAGAATTTTTCCAGTATCATGTTAAGATTGGGCGTACGCACATACACACACAAGCTCACTGATGGGACTATGAGGGTATGATTGCTGTCGGCAGCTGTAGCACGAGTCATCTGCAACTGGCGGTTACATCAAAGCAAATCTGCTAGATTCTTTTGAATGCTGGCAAGGAAGACTCACTTTTCACTGGGTCTTCCTGTCTGGCATTGCATGTAAAGTTACATTAGGTGTCTGTAAAGAATAAGTGGGAGAATAAAATAAATGCCTTTTCAATTGAGGATTGCTTAAGGGATGTCCGTGAATGTGGAGCCAATCAAGGGCCAGACCAAAACCTCAGTTATTCAACATATAAAACACCAACAAGACAAAATTAACCCATGTCAAAATTAATTGAGAAGTGGATATGTTCTAGTATAGTATAAAATTGGACATGCAGATAATAGTTCGATATAATAAACTGTATTGTTGACAATTTGAGGGCACAATCATATAAAGTTTATCCCATCACTGTTACTGTCCTTTCATTCTTTGTTGAGCCTGTATTTAACTCTCTCTTCTGCTTACTTGAGTTTCTCTCAGTTTCCTTTTATTATCCATCTCTTATTTTTTCTTTTCCTTTAGCTTTGTGTTTTTTTTAACCTTTTCCTTTTCTCATTGTGTTTTTGCCTCTTATATCTTCTCTTTCTTTTCAGTTTTTCAAGAATCCTCGCCACATAGGTTTCCAGTTTCCACTTCAGTTACTGTACTTTTTAATCAATTCCCTCTGCCTCTTCATTCATTTTTAATTTATCTCTTTGTTTTTTGTCTCCGTGTTTGTAATGGGCAAGAAACAATATCTAAAGCAGTCAAGGTGAGTAAGAGAGACCAGGACTGATAGTGACAGCTGAGGGAATAGAAGACAGTGTTGAACAGATGCAAAGGCAATGAGGATGGGGATACGGTGAACATTGATAGAAAAAAAGAGAAATGGACCAGGACTGATGAACAGCAGTTCAGTGATATGATTGTGACAGAGTGAAACCCCAATAGACTTCACTGCTTTGTGCTATATCTTTGACTTCAAACTATGGCTATGTGTCTTCACTTAACGGTGTTAGTAACAAACTAACATCTTGAAAGTTCAGTTTGGAAAAAAAAAATCATAATTCTCTGCCAATGCCTCTCAATATCTCACTAGCTTCTGTCCTGTGACTGTGGTCCTACACTGTCATTTACTGTTGAAGCTGAAACAATTAAAAACAGTTCTGGTCTCCATATTACTAAAAGGATATCGAGGCACTGGAGATGGTGCAAACAAGAATTACAAGGATGATACCAGAATTGAGAGGTGATAACTATCAAGACTGAACAGGCTGGGGCTTGTTTCTCTATAAAAGTGAAGTTTGAGGGGTGACCTAATAGAGGTCTTTAAAATTCTGAAGGTGTTTGATGGGGTAGACGTAGAGAAGATGTTTCCACTTGTGTGGGAGTCTAAAACTAGGGGCCATAAACATAAAATATCCCTAATAAATCCAATAAAGAATTCAAGAGAAACGTAGAATCATAGAAAATTTACGGCACAGAAGGAGACCATTCAGCCCATCATGTTCATGCCGGCCGAAAATGAGTCACCCAGCCTAATCCCACTTTCCAGCACTTGGTCCGTAGCCTTGTGGGTCACAGCACTTCAGGTGCACATCCAAGTACTTTTTAAATGAGTTGAGGGTTTCTGCCTCTACCACCCTTTCAGGCAGTGAGTTCCAGACCCCCACCACCCTCTGGGTGAAAATCTTTTTCCTCAGCTCCCCTCTAATCCTTCCACCAATCACTTTAAATCTATGCCCCCTGGTTAATCATCTCTCTGCTAAGGGAAATAGGTCCTTCCTATCCACTCTATCTGGGCCCCTCATAATTTTGTACACCTCAATTAAATCACACCTCAGCCTCCTCTGTTCCAAAGAGAATAACCCCAGCCTATTCAATCTTTCCTCACAGCTAAAATTCTCCAGTCCTGGCAACATCCTCGTAAATCTCCTCTGTATCCTCTGTAGTACAATTACATCCTTCCTGTAATGTGGTGACCAGAACTGTACACAGTACTCAAGCTGTGGCCTAACCAGTGTTTTATACAGTTCCAGCATAACCTTCCTGCTCTTATATTCTATGCCTCGGCTAATAAAGGAAAGTATTCCATATGCCTTCTTAACCACCTTAACTACCTGTCCTGCTACCTTCAGAGATCTGTGGACATGCACTCCAAGGTCCCTCACTTCCTCTACACCTCTCAGTATCCTCCCATTTTTGTGTACTCCCTTGCCTTGTTTGCCCTCCCAAATGCATTACCTCACACTTCTCCGGATTGAATTCCATTTGTCACTTTTCTGCCCACCTGACCAGTCCATTGCTATCTTCCTGCAGTCGACAGCTTTCCTCCTCACTATCAATCACACGGCCAGTTTTTGTATCACCTGCAAACTTCTTAATCATGCCCCCTACATTTAAGTCCAAATCATTAATATATATCACAAAAAGCAAGGGACCTCGTACTGAGCCCTGTGGAACCCCACTGGAAACAGCCTTCTGGTCACAAAATCACCCGTCGACCATTATCCTTTGCTTCCTGCAACTGAGCCAATTTTGGATCTAATTTGCCACTCTCCCTTGGATCCCATGGTCTTGTACTTTTTTGACCAGTCTGCCATGTGGGACCTTGTCAAAAGCCTTGCTAAAATCCATGTAGACTACATCAAATGCATTACCCTCATCGACCCTCCTTGTTACCTCTTCAAAAAATTCAATCAAGTTAGTCAGACACGACCTTCCCTTAACAAATCCATGCTGACTGTCCTTGATTACTCCGTGCCTTTCTAAGTGACGGTTTATCCTGTCCCTCAGAATTGATTCCAATAATTTGCCCACCAGTGATGTTAGATTGACTGGCCTGTAATTATCCAGTGAGGATTGGAAAATGATGGTCAGAGCCTCTGCTATTTCCTCCCTATCTACTTTCAAAGGTGCTAATCCCCTTAATACTTCCTCTCACTAAGTTTATCTCATCCAATATTTCGCACTCGTCCTCCTTAACTACAATGTCTGCATCGTCCCTCTCTTTTGTGAGGACAGACGCAAAGAATTCATTGAGAACCATACCAACATCTTCCGCCTCCACACATAGGTTACCTTTTTGTCTCTAATAGGCCCTACTCTTTCCTTAGTTATCCTCTTGCTATTAATGTATTTATAAAACATCTTTGGGTTTTCCTTGATTTTACCTGCCCTCCCTGTGCTTTCCTAATTTTCTTTTTAATTTCACCCCTGTACTTTTTATACTCCTCTAGGTTTTCTGTAGCATTCAGCTCTTGGTGTCTGACATAAGCTTTCCTTTTTTGCCATGTCTTACCCTGTATGCTCCTTGACATCCAGGGGGCTCCAGATTTGGCAGTCCCACCCTTTTTCTTTGCGGGAACATGTTTACTCTGCACCCCTTGAATCTTCCCCTTGAATGTCTCCCACTGCTCTGACAGTGATTTACCTTCAAGTAGCTGTTTCCAGTCCACTTTTGCTAAATCATTTCTTAGCTTAGTAAAATTGGCCTTTCCCCGATTGAGAATTTAACTCCTGTTCTATCTTTGTCCTTTTCCATAACTATGCTAAAACTAACTGAATTATGATCACTACCACCAAAATGATCTCCCACTGATACTCCTTCCACCTGCCCAGCCTCATTTCCTAAAACTAAATCCAGAACTGCCTCCTCTCTTGTTGGGCTTGCTATGTAGTGGCTAAAAATGTTCTCCTGAATGCAATTTAAGAATTTTGCACCCTCTATACCCTTCACACTGTTTGTGTTCCAGTTAATATTAGGATAGTTGACATCCCCTACTATTACTGCCCTATTGTTTTTGCACTTCTCCGAAATTTGCCGACATATTTGCTCTTCTATCTCCCTCTGACTATTTGGGGGTCTATAGTACACTCCCAGTAGTGTTACAGCCCCTTTTTTATTCCTTAGTGCAGTACCCATATGGCCTCATTTGTGATCCTTCTAACATATCACCCTCCTCACATCTGTAATTGTTTCTTTAACCAAAATTGCCCCCCCTCCTTTTTTATCCCCTTCTCTATCTTGTCTGAAAACCCTGTAACCAGGAACGTTGAGATGCCTTGCTGCCTCTCTTCAAGCCATGTTTCAGTGATAGGTAAGATATTGTACGGCCACGTGTTTATCTGTGCCCTGAGCTCAACTGCCTTATTCACTATACTCCTTCCATTGAGGTATATACCATTAAGCACTGCCAAACTCCCTTGCTGTTTATTTGCTAACCTGTGTTTCCTCTGCCTTCCTAATTTTCTTCCTTCTATCTCCAGTTCTGTTTCTGTCCCATCTGCATCTACACTCAGCTTCCCACCCCCCCTGCCAAGCTAGTTTAAACCCTCCCCAACAGCACTAGCAAACCTCCCTGCAAGAATATTGAACCCAGCTCAGTTGAGGTGCAACCCGTCCGACTTGTACTGATACCACCTCCCCCAGAACCAGTCCCAATGCCCCAGGAATCTAAAGCCCTCCCGCCTGCACCATCTCTTCTTTACCCTGAGAGTGATTAGAATATGGAACGCACTACCACAAGGAGTAGTTGAGGCGAATAGCATAGATGACTTTAAGAGGAAGCTACATAAGTACATGAGGGAGAAAGGAATAGATGGATATGCAGATTGCATTAGATGAAGTAGGGTGGGAGGGGGCTCGTGAGGAACATAAGCACCAGCATAGACCAGTTAGGCCGAATGGCCCGTTTCTGCACTGTAAATTCTGTGTAATTCTATTTAAAAAATCATTTGCAGAGAGAGATTCCTGTTGGCCCTAGTGGCATTGTGCATCACATACGTTCTTAGAGCTCTGCAACCAAAGAGGAGCCAGCTATTCGAACTTCATGTAATCTGCCAGTATCCTGGCAAAATAGCTTGAATTTCAATGACAAACACGGTCTTGAAATAAATAAATGTACATTAATTGAGCAGTACTAACTTGCACTTTATGCTAGTTTGGCTCAGTTAGCAGCACTTTAGGCCTCTAAGTCAGAAAGCTGTGGGACTTGAACACATAATCTACACTGACGTTTCAGTGCAGTACCGAGGGAATGCTGCATTGTCAGAGGTGACTTCTTTCCGATGAGATGTTAAACCCAGGTCACAATTTCCTGTTGAGGTGCAGGTAAATAGTTCTATGCCACTATTCGAAGAAGGGCAGGAAGTTCTCCTGGTGAACCTGGCCAATAACTATCCCTCACTGACACCAACAAAAACAGATTAGCTGGTCATTGTAAGGGGAATAGACAGGCGTTTCTGCGGACGCAACCGAGACTCCAGGATGGTATGTTGCCTCCCTGGTGCAAGGGTCAAGGATGTCTCGGAGCGGCTGCAGGACATTCTGGAGGGGGAGGGTGAACAGCCAGTTGTCGTGGTGCATATAGGCACCAACGATATAGGTAAAAAACAGGATGAGGTCCTACAAGCTGAATTTAGGGAGTTAGGAGTTAAACTAAAGAATAGGACCTCAAAGGTAGTAATCTCAGGATTGCTACCAGTGCCACGGGTTAGTCAGAGTAGGAATGACAGGATAGCTAAGATGAATACATGGCTTGAGAGATGGTGCAAGAGGGAGGGATTCAAATTCCTGGGCCATTGGAACCGGTTCTGGGGGAGGTGGGACCAGTACAAATTGGACGGTCTGCATCTGGGCAGGACTGGAACCAATGTCCTAGGGGGAGTGTTTGCCAGTGCTGTTGGGGAGGGTTTAAACTAATGTGGCAGGGGGATGGGAACCGATGCAGGAAGTCAGTGGGAAATAAAATGGTGACAGAAACAAAAGGCAGTAAGGGAGAGTGTACAGAACATGACCGGACAGATGGTCTGAGAAAGCAGGGCAAAGACCAAGGGAAGTCTAGATTAAACTGCATTTATTTCAATGCAAGAAGTCTGATGGGCAAGGCAGATGAACTCAGGGCATGGATGGATACATGGGACTGGGATGTTATAGCTATGACTGAAACATGGCTAAGGGAGGGGCAGGACTGGCAGCTCAATGTTCCAGGGTACAGATGCTATAGGAAAGATAGAGCAGGAGGTAAGAGAGGAGGGGGAGTTGCGTTCTTGATTAGGGAGAACATCACGGCAGTAGTGAGAGGGGATATATCCGAGGGTTCGCCCACTGAGTCTATATGGGTAGAACTGAAAAATAAGAAGGGAGAGATCACTTTGATAGGATTGTACTACAGACCCCCAAATAGTCAACGGGAAATTGAGGAGCAAATATGTAAGGAGATTACAGACAGCTGCAAGAAAAATAGGGTGGTAATAGTAGGGGACTTTAACTTTCCCAACATTGACTGGGACAGCCATAGCATTAGGGGCTTGGATGGAGAGAAATTTGTTGAGTGTATTCAGGAGGAATTTCTCATTCAGTATGTGGATGGCCCGACTAGAGAGGGGGCAAAACTTGACCTCCTCTTGTGAAATAAGGAAGGGCAGGTGACAGAAGTGTTGGTGAGGGATCACTTTGGGACAAGTGATCATAATTCCATTAGTTTTAAGATAGCTATGGAGAAGGATAGGTCTGGCCCAAAAGTTAAAATTCTAAATTGGGGAAAGGCCAATTTTGATGGTATTAGACAGGAACTTTCAGAAGTTGATTGGGAGAGTCTGTTGGCAGGCAAAGGGACGTCTGGTAAGTGGGAGGCTTTCAAAAGTGTGTTAACCAGGGTTCAGGGTAAGCACATTCCTTATAAAGTGAAGGGCAAGGCTGGTAGAAGTAGGGAACCTTGGATGACTCGGGAGATTGAGGCACTAGTCAAAAAGAAGAAGGAGGCATATGACATGCATAGGCAGCTGGGATCAAGTGGATCCCTTGAAGAGTATAGAGATTGCCGGAGTAGAGTTAAGAGAGAAATCAGGAGGGCAAAAAGGGGATATGAGATTGCTTTGGCAGATCAGGCAAAGGTGAATCCAAAGAGCTTCTACAAATACATAAAGGGCAAAAGGGTAACTAGGGAGAGAGTAGGGCCTCTTAAGGATCAACAAGGTCATCTATGTGCGGAACCACAAGAAATGGGTGAGATCCTGAATGAATATTTCACATCGGTATTTACGGTTGAGAAAGGCATGGGTGTTAGGGAACTTGGGGAAATAAATAGTGATGACTTGAGGAGTGTACATATTACAGAGAGGGAGGTGCTGGAAGTCTTAACGTGCATCAAGGTAGATAAATCTCCGGGACCTGATGAAATGTATCCCAGGACGTTATGGGAGGTTAGGGAGGAAATTGCGGGTCCCCTAGCAGAGATATTTGAATCATCCACCGCTACAGGTGAGGTGCCTGAAGATTGGAGGGTAGCAAATGTTGTGCCTTTGTTTAAGAAGGGCGGCAGGGAAAAGCCTGGGAACTACAGACCAGTGAGCCTGACATCTGTAGTGGGTAAGTTGTTAGAGGGTATTCTGAGGGACAGGATCTACAGGCATTTGGAGAGGCAGGGACTAATTAGGAACAGTCAGCATGGTTTTGTGAGAGGAAAATCATGTCTCACGAATTTGATTGAGTTTTTTGAAGGGGTAACCAAGAAGATAGATGAGGGCTGTGCAGTAGACGTGGTCTACATGGACTTCAGCAAAGCATTTGACAAGGTACCGCATGGTAGGTTGTTACATAAGGTTAAATCTCATGGGATCCAAGGTGAGGTAGCCAATTGGATACAAAATTGGCTTGACGACAGAAGACAGAGGGTGGTTGTAGAGGGTTGTTTTTCAAACTGGATGCCTGTGTCCAGCGGTGTGCCTCAGGGATCGGTGCTGGGTCCGCTGTTATTTGTTATTTATATTAATGATTTGGATGAGAATTTAGGAGGCATGGTTAGTAAGTTTGCAGATGACACCAAGATTGGTGGCATTGTGGACAGTGAAGAAGGTTATCTGGGATTGCAACGGGATCTTGATCAATTGGGCCAGTGGGCCGATGAATGGCAGATGGAGTTTAATTTAGATAAATGTGAGGTGATGCATTTTGGTAGATCGAATCGGGCCAGGACCTACTCCGTTAATGGTAGGGCGTTGGGGAGAGTTATAGAACAAAGAGATCTAGGAGTACAGATTCATAGCTCCTTGAAAGTGGAGTCACAGGTGGATAGGGTGGTGAAGAAGGCATTCGGCATGCTTGGTTTCATTGGTCAGAACATTGAATGCAGGAGTTGGGATGTCTTGTTGAAGTTGTACAGGGCATTGGTGAGGCCACACTTGGAGTACTGTGTACAGTTCTGGTCACCCTATTATAGAAAGGATATTATTAAACTAGAAAGAGTGCAGAAAAGATTTACTAGGATGCTACCGGGACTTGATGGTTTGACTTACAGGGAGAGGTTAGACAGACTGGGACTTTTTTCCCTGGAGAGTAGGAGGTTAAGGGGTGATCTTATAGAAGTCTATAAAATAATGAGGGGCATAGATAAGGTCGATAGTCAAAATCTTTTCCCAAAGGTAGGGGAGTCTATAACGAGGGGGCATAGATTTAAGGTGAGAGGGGAGAGATACAAAAGGGTCCAGAGGGGCAATTTTTTCACTCAAAGGGTGGTGAGTGTCTGGAACGAGCTGCCAGAGGCAGTAGTAGAGGCGGGTACAATTTTGTCTTTTAAAAAGCATTTGGACAGTTACATGGGTAAGATGGGTATAGAGGGATATGGGCCAAGTGCAGGCAATTGGGACTAGCTTAGTGGTATAAACTGGGCGACATGGACATGTTGGGCCGAAGGGCCTGTTTCCATGTTGTAACTTCTATGATTCTATGATTCTATGATTATCACATTGCTGTTCGTGGGACCTTTCTGTGCACAAACTGGTTGCTGCATTTGTCTACAAAACAACAGTGATTACGCCAAAGGTAACCCATCGGCTGTGAAGTGCTTTGGAGTGCCCTGAAATGTGATAAGGTGCTCTATAAACCACACTTCCTTCAGTGTCATTGTCACGTGTGTCTTGTCACTCCTGCTCACAGTGTTTCTTCAGTGATGATGCCTTGGGTTAATCCTCAAAAATGTTTTTCATTCTCGATTCAGCTAAAGACATCATCGGAGAAAACAGTTCACAGGGAACATAGGGACAGTAGTAGGCCATTCAGCCCTTTGAGCCTGTTCCACCGGGGAAAGAGGGGTGTATAGTAATTCTAGAAAATAAAAAATATAAGGTGTAGATCCCAAATTCTAATTCTTTTGACTTGCATTGTACTATCAGCTCTGAGGTCAGTGCCAGGGCCAATTTGGAATGGCATGATACTACATTTTGATTATGTAAAGTGGTATGAAAGACCTTGCATTTATCGACCATAATGACATAACCATAACAGATAGGAGCAGGAGTAGGCCATTCGGCCCCTCGAGCCTGCTCCGCCATTCAATGAGATCATGGCTGATCTGTTTTTACCTCAACTCCACTTTCCCGCCTTATCCCCATATCCTTTGACTCCCTTGCTGATCAAAAATTTGTCAAACTCAGCCTTGAATGTATTCAATGACTCAGCCTCCACAGCTTTTTGGGGTAAAGAGTTCCAAAGATTCACGACCCTCTGGGAGAAGAAATTCCTCCTCATTTCCAAATTAAATGGGCGACCTCTTATTCTGAGACTATGCCCCCTAGGGGTAACATCCTCTCAGCATCTACCCTATCGAGTCCCCTCAGAATCTTGTATGTTTCAATAAGATCTCCTCTCATTCTTCTAAACTCCAATGAGTATAGACCCAACCTGTTCAATCTTTCATCATAAGACAACCCTTCCATACCCGGAATCAACCGAATGAACCTTCTCTGAACTGCCTCCAATGCAAGTATGTCCTTCCTTAAATAAGCGCACCAGAACTGTATGCAGTACTCCAGGTGTGGTCTCGCCAGCACCCTGTACAGTTGGAGTGTGACTTCCCTGCTTTTATACTCCATCCCCCTAGAAATAAAGGCCAATATTCCATTTGCCTTCCGAATTACCTGCTGCACCTGTATGTTGACTTTTTGTGTTTCATGTACAAGGACACCCAGATCCCTCTGTACCGCAGCATTTTGCAGTATTTCTCCAATCAAATAATATTTTGCTTTTTTATTTTTCCTCCCAAAGTGGATGACTTCACATTTTCCCACATTATATTCCATCTGCCAAATTTTTGCCCAGTTAACCTGTCAATATCCCTTTGCAGACACTTTGTGTCCTCATCGCAACTTGCTTTTCTACCTATCTTTGCATCATCAGCAAATTTGGCCACAAGACACTCTGTTCCTTCATCCAAGTCATTGATACATATTGTAAATAGTTGAGGCCCCAGCACTGATCCCTGCGGCACCCCACTAGTTACAGATTGCCATTTTGAAAATGACCCTTTTATCCCGACTCTTTGTTTTCTGTTAGCCAATCCTCTATCCATGCCAGTATATTACCCCCAACACCATGAGCTCTTATCTTGTGCAGTAATCTTTTATGTGGCACCTTATTGAATGCCTTTTGGAAATCCAAATATACTGCATCCATTGGTTCCCCTTTATCCACCCTGCCCATTACTTCCTCAAAGAACTCTAATGAATGTCAGACATGATTTCCCCTTCATAAAACCATGTTGACTCTCCTTGATTGTATTATGAGTCTCCAAATGTCCTGCTATTACTTCCTTAATAATGGATTCTAGCATTTTCCCAATGAGAGATGTTAGGCTAACTGGTCTATAGTTACCTGCTTTTTGTCTCACTCCCTTCTTGAATAGGGGTGATACATTTGTGGTTTTCCAATCTGCTGGGACCTTTCCAGAATCTAGTGAATTCTGGAAGATTACAACCAATGCATCCACTATCTCTGTAGCCACTTCCTTTAAGACCCTCGGATGCAAGCCATCAGGTCCAGCCTTTAGACCCATTAGTTTGCCTAGTACATTTTCTCTAGTGATAGTGATTGTTTTTAGTTCCTCCCTCCCCTTTGCCCCTTGATTATCTACTATTATTGGTATGTTATTAGTGTCTTCTACTGTGAAGACTGATACAAAATATCTGTTCAATTCCTCTGCCATTTGCTTGTTTTCCATTATTATTTCCCCAGTCTCATCCTCTAAGGGGCCAATGTTTACTTTAGCTACCCTTTTCCTTTTTATATACTTGTAGAAGCTTTTAGTGTCAGTTTTTATATTTCTTGCTAGTTTACTCTCATAATTTATTTTCTCCCTCTTTATTATTCTTTTAGTCATCCTTTGCTGGTTTTTAAAGTTTTCCCAATCTTCGGGCTTACCAGTAATCTTTGCCATGTTGTATGCTTTTTCTTTTAACCTGATACTATCCTTGACTTCCTTAGTTAGCCATGGTTGGTTCACCCTTTTTGTGGAATCTTTCCTCCTCACAGGGAAATATTTTTGTTGCGAGTCATAAAATATCTTTTTAAATGTTTGCCACTGCTTATCCACCATCATACCATCTAATCTGTTTACCCAGTCCACTTTAGCCAATTCCGCCCTCATTCCTTTATAATTGCCCTTATTTAAGTTTAATACAGTAGTTTCAGACCCAAGATCCTTGCTCTCAAACTGGATGTGAAAATCTATCATGATATAATCACTGCTTCCCAAGGGATCCTTTACTTTGAGATCATTAATTAATCCTGTTTCATTACCTATTACCATATCCAAAAGGGCCTGTTCCCTGGTTGGTTCCCAGATGTATTGGTCGAAGAAACAGTCCCTAATACACTCTATGAACTCCTCCTCAGGGCTATTTTTGCCAATTTGATTTGTCCAATCTATGTGAAAGTTAAAATCACCCATGATTATTGCATTACCTTTTTTATAAGCCTCCCTTATTTCCTGATTAATATATTGCCCTACAGTGTAGCTACTGTTAGGGGGCCTATATACTACTCCCACCAGTGATTTCTTTCCCTTGCTATTTCTTACCTCCACCCAAATTGATTCGACATCTTGATCTTCTGAGCCAAGATAATTTCTCACTATTATAACCTTTACCATTTTTCCTATCCTTCCGAAATGTTAAATAACTCTGAATATTTAGCTCCCAACCTTGGTCACCTTGAAACCATGGGCTCGAATTTAGCAGGCCTGCGGGTTCCCAGCGGGTGGTCCTCCGGGAGCGTGGTCAATACGCTCGGCGAAATTAGTGCGTTGCCCACGCGATCGTAGCAGGCAACCCACTAATAGGAATCAATTACCTGCTCCTCCGGGGTCCACGGCGCTGGCCTGCGCGTCGGTCGGGCTGCGCATGCGCAGTACGATCTGTCAGCTGGAGGCTCTCTAGTTAAAGGGGCAGTCCTCCACTGACAGATGCTGCAACCAATAGAACAAATTGCAGCATGGAGCAGCCCAGGGGGAAGGCTGCTCCCAGTTTAATGATGCCTCACCCCAGGTATCATCAGATGGGGTGAGGAGGAGGGGGAGGACACAGATCTTCCCCCCGGCGGGCGGGAGGAAGCGGCCTGCCTCTGCCACCAAGAAGGCCTGGCTCGAGGTGGCAGAGGGGGTCACCTGCGCCACCAACATATGGCCCACCTGCATACAGTGCAGGAGGCGCTGCAATGACCGCAGTAGGTCAGCCGCAGTGAGAACATGAAGTCTTTCCCCTACACTCCGTCTGCCACAACACTGCCCCCACCCCACATCTCCTTCGGCACCGCCAACACTATTCTGTCACATCACCCTTCATACCCACTCAAACCCCATCCTCATCTTACCTCCACCTACTCACCTCGCCAGTACTCATCCTGCCACTAACACGCAACCCAATCCTCATACAATCTCATTGCTCCATCCCATACTCACCCTCCCGTGCATCTCCCTCACGGCCAGCCTCACTCAACCTGCCACCACCTGTGCTGCAGCCACAGGGCATGCATCACATATGTGCAGTAGGCAGCGTAAGGCAAACGTGTCGTCAGCATGAAGGGGGTGCACAAGGGTGTCTGAGGGTTTGTCATGGGTGTTACCTATATTGAATTTCAGAGCAACAAACAGCACACATTATATTGACACCACCACTGCCATGTCTCCGCGAATCCTGTCCGTTGTGTCCAATAATGGCCGCTCCTGGGTATCACTATGAGGACCCACCACTGATGCCACCCATCGTGTTACTGCAGAGTAGGTGCAGGTGTATTTGCAGGGCTCGTCCGCGCAGACGACTGAGAGACATCGGCGGTGTAGCCGGCTGCACCCTGGAAGGATGCGGAGGAGAAGGTGTGGAGGGCAGTGGTGACTTTGACAGCGACAGGTAAGCAGTTGGTGCTGGGGCCAGCCAGGAGCAGCTCGGCATGAAAGAGGCTGCAGATCTCCACGACTACATGTCGAGCGAATCTGCGCCTCCCTGTGCACTGCTGCTCGGAGAGGTCCGGGGAGCTGCGCCTCGGTCTGTGGACCCTGTGGCGAGGGTAGTGCCCTCTGCGATGCGTCTCTCTCTGCGGTAGCCCTCCCTCCTGCTGTGCAGGTGGGCGTGCAACAACACCGTGTTGGGGGGATCCACGTCTCTGCGGCGGACGGCGTGGACTGCGAGGCTGCTGGAGCTGGTTATGCTCTTCGTCCTCCGAGGGTGTGCACACACCACCCATCTGGCAGGTGTTGGTCTGAGGGGTTGTGCAGGGTAGGTGGGTGGTTCCTCGGACTGGGGCTGCGGTTTCGTGTCGGTCTGTCCTCTGGCTTGGCGGGGGGTGGTGGAGGGCAGGGGTTGCCCTATGTGACGCGGTGGCCTCCTGCATGGGTGAGGGCTCTCCCCCATGGAGCGCACCTTGGCACCTGCCACAGGCTGCTGGCTGCAACACGCCTGGTTGGAGAGGGACTGTTTCCCCCAGTGTGGGAAACTCACTGCCTTGAACCGAAAATCCCACACTTCCTCTTTTGACAGCTGCTTCAGCTCATTAACTGACCACAACGAGCAAGGTAAGTACTCTCAAGTGGAACCCCGCTGGCTTTAATTACCTGCGGGATTCCCACCAGCGGGGCTTGCGCGCACAGCCCCGCACGTCAGCGCGGTACCCGGAAGTGGCCGGGATTTCGTCGCGATCCGGTCACGTGACCGGATATCGGGATTTTCGGGGCCACCCCGCTGGGAACCCGCCGGAAACACGATCCCAAAATCGAGCCCCATGTCTCTGTAATGGCCATGAGATGATACCCATTTGTTTCTATTTGTGCCATCAATTCATCTATCTTAATACGAATGCTGTGTGCATTCAGATAAAGAACCTTTAATTTTGTCTTTTTACCATTCTTTCCTATCCGGGCTCCATTTGCTAGTGCATTCTTATGTTTGTTCACTCTGTCCCTTCCTGACACACACTGTTTATCATTACTCCCATCACTTTCCTGTACTACTTCCATGTCTTTTCTCTTTAGCAATCTAAACTTCACCCCACCTGAGCCCTTCCCCCCTCTATTTAGTTTAAAGCCTTCTCTACCGCCCTAGTTATTCGGTTTGCCAGAACACTGGTCCCAGCATGGTTCAGGTGAAGCCCGTCCCAACAGAACAGCTCCCTTTTCCCCCAGTACTGGCGCCAGTGCCCCATGAATCGAAACCCACTTCTCCCACACCAATCTTTGAGTCACGCATTCATCTCTCTGATCTGATTTACCCTGTGCCGATTTGCTCGTGGCTCAGGTAATAATCCGGAGATTATCACCTTTGAGCAGCTGGGGACTAAATTAAAAAGCAGAACCACAAACTCCCTCAGCAGGACCTCTTTCTTAGTCCTACCTATGTCGTGTTATGGTTATGGTCTTATGGACACATGTGACAATGACACTGAAGGAAGTGTGGTTTATGATTTAAGCCTTCAAAGATTATCATTTTAACAAGAGATCCATTACTTGGTGGAATGTAACAAGATTTCTCTTGGCCTTTCGGATTAAAAATTTGTTATAGTGAGGCCTTTGTCCTCGATTTCAGTATTGATCTTTTGCACCTGCATGCTAGAAAGAACCATAATAATCCTCATATTGGGCAAAACAAGCCATGGGCTGAGCGTTGGGGCAGACCGAGCGAGAGATAGCGAGAATGATGTGAATTCTAATCATCCTTATCCTTTGATACCACTCTTTCGTGTTTTGGTTTTTATTAGAGATCATTTGAAACAGTCAGAATTGTCTTTATCAGTATGTGTTTTTCTCTCCAATACCTACACTTTTACCCAGAGGACCCAATTAAATGTCTGTGCTGGCAGTTGCTAACTCCCTTATTGGGCTTATTAATTTCAGTGGAAAAAGTGGACACATTCTACTGTAAATTGGGCTTTGTCACATTTGGAGAGTGAAATCTATCAAGCACATTTTTGTCAATATAGGTTAACAGTTTTAAACTAAGTCTGTATAGTCTACAGAGGTAATTCAATGGCCCCAAGCTCCCAGCAGAAAGGTGTGCTCATCAGGAGTGTGGGTCGGAAATAGAAACAAAGGAACAGGAGTATATAGGGGCATGTGACAGATGTCAGGTTGATAACATAAGTGAGAACCAGGCTGAATATAGAAAGTTCAGAGGGGAAGTGAAAATGGAAATAAGAGGGGTAAAGAGAGAATGAGAATAGACTGGCGACAAACATGAAAGGGAATCCAGAAGTCTTTTTTAGGCATGTAAACAGTAAATGGGTAGTAAGAGGAGGGGTGGGGCCTATCAGGGACCAAAAACGAGATCTACACATGGAGACAGAGGGCATGGCCGAGGTACTAAATGAATACTTCGCATCTGTCTTTACGAAGGAAGAAGATGCTGCCAGAGTCTCAGTAAGGGAAGATGTGGTTGCGATACTGGATAGGCTGAAAATTGATAAAGAGGAGGTACTCGAAAGGCTAGCTGTACTTAAAGTCGATAAGTCACCCGATCCGGATGGGATGCATTCTAGGTTGCTGAGGGAAGGGTGGAAATTGCGGCGTTACTGGTTATAATCTTCCAAACATCCTTAGATACAGGGGTGGTGCCAGAGGACTGGAGAATTGCAAATGTTACACCCTTGTTCAAAAAAAGGGTGTAAGGATAAACCCAGCAATTACAGGCCAGTCAGTTTAACCTTGGTGGTGGGGAAACTTTTAGAAACAATAATCCGTGACAGAATTAGCAGTCACTTGGACAAGTATGGATTGATTATGGAAAGCCAGCACGGATTTGTTAAAGGCAAATCGTGTTTAACTAACTTGATTGAGTTTTTTGATAAGGTAACAGAGAGGGTTGATTAGGGCAATGCGGTTGACGTGGTGTGTATGGATTTTCAAAAGGTGTTTGATAAAGTGCCGCATAATAGGCTTGTTATCAAGATTGAAGCTCATGGAATAAAGGGGGCAGTAGCAGCATGGATACAGAATTAACTAAGTAACAGGAAGCATGGCGTAGTGGTGAACGGTTGTTTTTTGGACTGGCGGGCGGTGTACAGTAGTGTTCCCCAGGGGTCAATGCTGGGACCACAGCTTTTCTTGATATCTATTAATGGCTTGGACTTGGGTGTACAGGGCACAATTTCCAAATTTGCAGATGACACAAAACTTGGAAGAGTGGTGAACAGTGAGGAGGATAGTGATAGACCTCATGAGGATATAGACAGGCTAGTGGAATAGGCGAACAGGTGGCAGATGAAATTTAACCCAGAAAAATGCGAAGGGATACATTTCGGGAGGAAGAACAAGGAGAGGCAATAAACTAGAGGGCACTATTCTAAAAGGGGTACAGGAACAGAGAGATCTGGGGGTATATGTGCACAAATCGTTGAAAGTGGCGGGGCAGGTTGAGAAAGCGGTTAAAAAAGCATACGGGATCCTGGGCTTTATAAAGAGAGGCTTAGAGTACAAAAGCAAGGAAGTCATGACGAACCTTTATAAAATACTGGTTCGACCACAGGTGAAGTATTGTGTCCAGTTCTGGGCATGTACTTTCGGAAAGATGTGAAGGCCTTAGAGAGGGTGCAGAAAAGATTTACTAGAATGATTCCAGGGATGAGGGACTTTAGTTACGTGGATAGACTGGAGAAGCTGGGGTTGTTCTCCTTGGAACAGAGAAGGTTGAGAGGAGATTTGATAGAGGTATTTAAAATCATGAAGGGTCTAGACAGAATAGATAGAGAGAAACTGTTCCCATTGGCAGAAGGGTCAAGAACCAGAGGACATAGATTTAAGGGATTAGCAAAAGAACCAAAGATGACATGAGGAAAAACTTTTTTACACAGCGAGTGGTTAGGATCTGGAATGCACTGCCCGAGGGGGTGGTGGAGGCAGATTCAATCATGGCCTTCAAAAGGGAACTGGATAAGTACTTGAAAGGAAAAAATTTTCAGGGTTGCGGGGATAGGGCAGGGGAGTGGAACTAGCTGGATTGCTCTTGCATAGAGCCGACACGGACTTGATGGGCCGAATAGTCTCCTTCCACGCTGTAAACTTTCTATGATTCTATGATTCTAGTAGGCCATTCAGCCCCTCAAGCCTATTCTGCTATTCATATAGATCATGGTGATCTGTACCTCAACCAGCCTTTGCTCCCTTGATACCCTTACCCAAATAAAAATTCATCAATCTCGGTCTTGAATGCATCAATTGACCTAGCATGCACTTCTCTTTTGGAGGGGGGTGCGGGAGGGGAAGAGTTGCAAATTTCTATTACCCTTTGTGTGAAGAACTGCTTCCTACAACATCGTTCACTCCTAAATGCCCCCTTGTTCTGTATTCCCACACCAGAGGAAATAATTTCTCTTTATCTACCCTGTTAAATCCTTTTATCATTTTAAACACTTTGATTAGATCATCTCCCAGTCTTCTATACTCAAGGGAATACAAGCCAAGTTTATGCAACCTGTCCTCATAATTTAACTCTTTTAGCTCTGGTATCAAATACTGCTACAACATTGTAACCCCAATGCTCTGACACACTCTTCCTGTGAGTACCCCTGCCAATGGGAGTGCGAGATGACAAAATCACCCCCGATATATTTACTGGGCAGGATGATTTGCACAGTAGTGAAATGTATTTCCTTACTTGTCGCATAGAATTCAAAGCAATGGTCCTTTTCCACCTGTTGTATTCACTTCCTGAAAAGCCAACTCTTCTTCCAAATGAACCACTGAAGGCAGAGATTATGTTTGAGATGAGAAAATTACTGATTTATATAGTATTAGGCGAGAACAGCTAAACAACTAGTATACAAATGACAAGGCCTGGATGTATGAGAAGCTTAACGATAGCTGTGTTCATACCAAGTTGCAGAAGCTTGGCCAAAAGCTGATGTCCTTGCAAAGGTTTCTGTTTATCATTGGTTGTCAGTACTTGTCCATATTTGGTATTAACCTGCAAATAACACTAATTTACTGCTGTCGATAAGGAGGTTTTGATGCAGTATTTTGGATTTGGGGCTGGAACAATTTCTGCCACAGCTTGTTTTTTCAAACGTGCTCGAATGCTGTTAGTTCAAACGAAATGCAACTGCAACTGCTGGAAATCTGAAATAGCGAATGGCAGAAATACACAGCAGCTCTGTCAGAGTCTATAAACAGAAAAGACAGGTTAACGTTCCAGATATGGGGTAGATTTTCCAATTGCACGCTGCCAGATGGATCCGGGAGCGCACATCAGGAAATTGTGCATGTGCAGCCTATCATTTTCTGTTCATTGACTTTAATGAAGGGAAACTAATGGGCTGTATGTGTGCAATGTCCAATATGCGCTCCCAACAGACACAACGGGCGCTAAATTGGGCCGTGTAATGCCTCTCTGACATCCAAGATAGCATCTTGGATGCGCACGCACGTTTCCAGCGTGACGTGCGCTGGACGCCATCTTAGTATAGGAGTTAGTGTAGGCGCAGATAATGAATGCTGGAATCATGTCAAGTAGGGAGAAAATGACTTCAATCAGTGTACAACGCTAATTTAAAGTGATAGACACCATTTTGGGATTTAACGCTCAACTCAACACATAGTCTTAACCCTGTCCATCTCAACGTGTCTTAGATTGCCTGGAGGACCCCCTACCAGTGCTATTTAAAGGGACCATGCAGGATTTACAGGTTAGTGGCTGGATTATTACTTCTGGCTGCCAAGACATTTACAACTGTTTTTGGAGGTCTCCTACACTTGAATACTAGGACGCAAGGACATAGCCTAACATTTAGGGCCAGGACGTGCAGGAGTGAAGTTACGAAATGCTTCTACACGCAAAGGGTGGGAGATGCTTGAAACGCTCTTCTGCAAACCAGCAGTTGATGCTAGCTCACTTGTGAATGTTAAATCTGAGATGAATAGATTTCTGTGAACCAAGGGTATTAAGGGATATGGGGCTAAGGCGGGTATATGGAGTGAGATCACAGGTCCACTATGATCTCATTGAATGGCGGAACAGGCTCGAGGGGCTAAATACCACTGCCACTTGCTGCCTCCTGATGTGCGCCACCTTCTCCTACAAGAAAGTGGGACATGTGTCTGGGTGATGTGCCTGTTATGGTTGAATACCTGCCAGTATGTGTGGCCTGTAAGTTGTGGGTGGGCGGCTTGCAACAGTGGTAATGTGTAAGGGTGAGAGAAAGCATTTGGTTGGAAGTGTTGAGTACTGATAGAAAGAGTTTGTTGGTATGTGGGTGATGGGGTGGGTGTAGTGCGTGGTGCAGTTGGTAGGAGACGCCACTTAACAGTTGACCTCACTCACCTTGACCACTCATGTCAAAGCATTGAACTTCCTGCACTGCATCCATGTTCATGATGCTGTGGGCCTGGCATTGACTTTGTCCCCCGCTCCCCCCCACTGCCTTTTGGATATATGTCTGGTGGGCCTCTTGCTGCCCCCCCCCCCACCTCGGATATAGGATGTCTCTCCTTCTGTCCACCTCTTGCACCAAGGCCTCTAGTGCATCAGCTGAGAACCTTGGTGCACGCACTCTCGCAGGCCTGGTACCAACTCAGATTGGCAGATTGGTGAGGTCTGGCGTGCAAATTGGAGGATGTGGGATTTAGTAGTGCGCAACCTTTATTCAATGTTTTAATGTAACTCATCTGTGTGTAAACATAGGGATGGGATCTGCATCTGTGTTTTACGTGTGCGATATCTGATCTCCGTGCAGACAGTAGACTGTTATTTTCAGCAAATAACAGGTACCAGCTACCTTTAAGAGATTTCTAAGAAACATCCTCCCTTTAAGAGATTGAGTTCCCCCTGGTGGTGGAAAGTGCAAATTGCATTGATTCCGAGTGCAAGGCCTGGAACGGAACGCTGATTGCAGGTGAGTCCTCGGGTGGGCCGAAACTTGCGTCCTGCCTGCGCAGGGTTTGTTGGGTGCGGGGTAATAGCACATCACACTACCTACGCCCAAAAACAGCCCCTATCCAATCTTTCCCCCAACATTTACTCTGACGAAGGGTCCATGCCTGAAATGTTAAACCTGTTGGTTCTCTTTACAAGGCACTGATGCGTCCTTTGCGCATTTCCTGTTCTTATTTCACATTCTGCCTTGCAGCTGGTTTTTGGGCTGATGTTACACTGAAGTGGATAGATCGATGACAAAGTTTTGTAGTGTGTCTTTAAGAGAGTTTATAATTTTTTCACTATCTCAATGGCACAATGTGTACTATTAGGGCAGATTTCTCATCCCCACACCTGCCCGTGTCCCAATGCTCCAGGAGCAGTGCACCTCCGATGGAGATCAACAGCCAGAAGGTCCTGACCGGACTTTAGCTTCCTGGACGGGAAGAAGAATTACAAATCTAATAAATTTTTACCAGTCTTGTGGCAGTTCGAAGTGAGAGCCAATTCGGTGCCAAATTTTGAGCAATTTTGGGTTGTGGGCTCAGCCACAATGGAAACTGGGCTGAGGCTGTCCAAACTCATTTCACGTAGGCCATTTGCAGGCACCAGAGGGAGAAGGGATTCAACACAGCTGTCTGAGCTGGATTTGAACCAGATTCTGAGAGGTAAAAGGGCAGCATATCAACCAACTGCACCAGCAGCTCCCTTGTAATCATATTTCTTAGACTGCCATGAGTATCTTATTCTTCCTGTTGGTCAAACTGCCCTTTGGCATAAATAAAGCGGTTTTGATATCTGGAGGAAGGAAATAGGTTGCTCTGAGACTGTTTTCAAATCAGTTCTGAATGGGACTAATGCTATAAACACGATCACCGTGCATAATAATTAGGTTGTACAGTCAATGTTCCAGTTCTCCATACAATTAAATAGAGCTATGCCCTTGTTATGTTGGGATTTTATTAAAAACTAGGAATGCAAGACAACAGACAAAGTCCAAGTAGGCAAGGACAATAAAACACTGGTTCAGGCACAACTGGAGTATTGTGTCCAGTTCTGGGCACCGCACTTTAGGAAAGATGTGAAGGCCTTAGAAAGGGTGCAGAAGAGGTTTACTAGAATGATTCCAGGGATGAGGGGCTTTAGTTACGTGGATAGACTGGAGAAGCTGGGGTTGTTCTCCTTGGGACAGAGACGGTTGTGAGGAGATTTGATAGAGGTATTCAAAATCATGATGTGTCTAGACAGAGTAGATAGAGAGAAACTGTTCCCATTGGCGGAAGGGTCAAGGTCCAGAGGACATAGATTTAAGGTGATTGGCAAAAGAACCAAAGATGACATGAGGAAAAACTTTTTTACACAGCGAGTGGTTAGGATCTGGAATGCACTGCCCGAGGGGGTGGTGGAGGCAGATTCAATCATGGCCTTCAAAAGAGAACTGGATACCACTTGAAAGGAAAAAATTTGCAGGGCTACGGGGAGAGGGCGGGGAGTGGAACTAGCTGGATTGCTCTTGCATAGAGCCGGCGCGGACTCGATGGGCCGAATCTCCTCCTTCTGTGCTGTAACCTTTCTATGATTCTCTGACACTGTGCTGGTCCGATTATACCTGGTAATATATACTAAGGCGGCACTTCACATGCCTCTAAAATTATTCAGCAAATTTACTTTGGTTGGAAATACGAGCCGATAAACTAATCATCACGTGTAAACTGGTTAAACAAGTGCAAACCTAATGGTTTAGAGCATTTAGAAAGCACTGTATGAGTAAGTATTTAGTAGAAAATATTGTTAAGTGGTGTTTACTAGTAGTTTAAAGAAATAAAAGTAAACTGTTATTCATGCCAGTCTCAAGGACTTCAGGTGTTTATTTTCAACACCGCTTCAAACAACCAATGAAAGATCTTTAAAAGTTTCAAGTAAAAGGGATTAATTCGCTGATCCCACTCTCCCAGCACTGATTCTCTGACCTGCACTCTCTTCAGCTATAGTTCCCCACTAGAAGTGTGGGATCAATGAATTTAGGCCAACAAGTTCCCTTTTTATCTAGAAACGGCTGCTTTGCTTTAAATCTAAATTGCAGGTTTAGTTTGGTGATTTTCACCTTGTTTTTCTGAATCCGATCATTTGAGAATTGATTACCCTCGAGCATTTAGAAAGCACTGTACGAGTAAATACTAAATAGAAAATATTGCTAAGTGGTATTTACTAGTAGTTTAAATTTTAAAAAATAAACTGTTATTCATGCCAGTCTCAAGGACAATTTTCATTGTTTAGAAAATTAAATTTCTTTTAGCTTATTAGTAAGCCTTTGATATTGAGTCTGACATCAGTCATATTGCCTCTTGTGATTCATTCCCCTGCAAACATTTGATTAGCTGCACAAAGCTACTCATTCATTCCCTTCCATCCTTCACCAGCTTGGCACACATATTTTTACTTTAATTGTATAAGAACCAGTCATTATTTTCTGATTCTATAGTATGAGACCAAAAGTAGTATTGGGGTATATTTTGCAAAGTTCTGTGCCTTCAGTGAGGCCTCACACCCAGCCAGCTCACATGGGTTCTTGACATGCAATTCTTCAACCATTGATGTCCAGTTAAGTTCTAAAGAGATCAAGGCTCTGGGATTTTTACAATGGAAACCATGGCTCTTTTCTGATGTGTTGCTGGCCGTGTGCAAGACCCTTCCAGCAGCCTCAAAAAATCACCTCGGAGTCTAACGATTTGCCCATAATCTTAAATATTGTAAAGGACGCATTCCTTGGTGACTCAGCAGGTAAATGCACCACTGGTGTAATGTGGGTGGGACTGGGCCTGCTGAGTTTAGGATTACCAGGTTTACATGCAGCCTAAACCAGTGATTCCTAAAGGGGCCAGTGTAGGCCACCACCAAAAAGGTAAGATTTTATAAAAACACTTAGCTGAATGTGGAGCCGGGAGGAGCAAGAGTGCAAAACCATGGGCCGCTGCTGACCTCCTCCCGATTGCCTCTCCCCCCTCCCGAACTTGCCTTAGATCTTCAGCCAGTTGGGCTCCTCCCCACCCCTCCCCGACCAGCAAGCTGCTTCTGGGCTACGACTGGCACCCGCACCTTGCCGATTGACCAATTTGTCGTGGTCCCACCGCTGGCCTCATTAGGCATATGCAGCGTGCGCTGCACCCGGATCGCTCCCTGATTTGGGCGTGATTCAATTTCCAGGCCATCGTATCTAGAGATGGCAAAAACAGAAGCAAAGGTTTTAGCGGAGTGGGCCTGAGGGGGAATGGAGGCAGGCAATGTTGCAGAGATGGAAGCAAGCAGTCTTGGTGATGGACAGAATGTGGAGTTTGATTTTTAGCTCTGGGCTCTTGCTAATTGACCTCATATCACTTTAATACCCATCTTCTTGCCAGTTTTTGATGTGGACTAATTTATACATAGATCCATCTCAGGTACACCTTTCCAGGCATCTGGATATATTAATGTAAATTCTCCATTCTTATTGTCGCTACACTTGAAGGGAGTGTGGGTTTGTCTATCTCCGACCCGTGCTCCCTTCATGTGCAGCTCCCCGCTGGGAGTGCAGGATCAGTGAATTTGCCCAGTTCAGTATGAAGTTACAAGGCACTGAGTACAGTGCAGGAATAAAAGCATCTTTTTAAAAGGAAAATGAGACAAAAGATATCCTCACAACAACTATGTTGAAAAAAATCATGCCCTGTACCCTTAAAAGCAGAGGACTGAGGTTGCAGCAATCTGATTAATGTATTGCCTTCATTATTTATTTATTTCACGTGAGGCTCATTAAATTGGATATTGACCAGCTAAGGTTTTACACAGGAGCAATGCAACAATGTCCAAAATTACATAGGGCTTTCAATTAGGTTAGATTGGAATGGAAAAAGTATTGTTAAAATTCATATCAAGATAATTTTATAACTTCTGGCCACCATGAATACATATTAGCATGGTAGTATTTTGATGTATCTTTGCCCGCTAAATAGCTAAAATCCTATTATACTCAATAGGATTCCTTGTCCTTATTCTATAGCACAGAGATGTCCAATCTGCAGCCTATAGGTCACATGCAGGCCCTGAGCCCTCGTAATTCTACCAGGAAACTCAATCCTATTTGTGTCAGTATTTCTCATTCCCTGGTTATCGGGTTTGGATTTGTGGGCTTGGTGGTTCAGAAAGGCTTGTTCTTGGCACTGTTGCCTCACTGGTGGCAGATCCTAAATCAGAAGATCTGGATTTGTTAGTTTCAACAACTTGAGATAGGAGTAAATTAATGGGATCAGGATTTAAACTTTATATATGGTCCCCTAGGCCTCATGGTGTGCGCTTATGTGGCTCACATAAAGATTAAAGCCTGGGCACCCTTACTATAGGGGTAATTTTGTGAGGCTCCACTACGGGCACAGAGCTTTATGAGAAACATGTGTGGATTGGAGATAGGGCTATAATGCTGTAGCCCCGATTCTACAACCTGCGTTTACCAAAGGCAAGGCTCCACATTGACACCAGAGTCATGTGAAATTGCCCCTTACATGTTTCATTAATATGGAAACCAATAGATTTCAATATATTATGCATGGTGACCCACAGTATATGTAGTCTACCTGTGTATACTTTATAATGTACATGGCATGAAATAGCATGGCAGAACTGTTTGTAGCGAGCTTTTAAAAATATACACAATTTGCTGTGGAACTCAATCCATTGTCAAGAGCATTCTATTATTTTCAAGGCTCATTTTTTTTTGGTGATGTTGATTAAGGGAGGAATGTTGGCCAGGACAACTCGCTCCCCTTGTTTGAGTAGTTCCATGGGATATTTAGCATCCACCTGAACAGGCAAACTGGACCTCAGTTTAAGGTCTCAACCAAAGGGCAGCACCTCCAATACTGCAGCACCTTCTCAAGTGTCAAATCCTAGAGTAGCAATCCATAACTAGATTGCTGTTCCTGCTAATGAATTTGCAGTGAAATTGCACATGTCAAAGTGGTGCATGACTAGCAACCCAGAGGTCACGAGTTCAAATCCCACCATGGCCAATTGTGAAATCGAATTCAAAAGATCTGGTAATTGTGGGCTACCACCAAAAGAAATTACCAGGGTAGGTGCCAGATTGTTGGAAAAACCCAACTAATTCACTAATGTTCTTCAGGGATGGGAACCTGCCACCCTTATCTGGTCTGGCCTACATGTGACTCCGGTTCCCCACTATCATGTTTGAATTTTAATAGCCTCAGGGCAGCTAGGGATGGGCAATAAATACTGCCACTCAAGAACAATTTTGTCTGGGGGTATAAATAACAGAAGAAAGGGTAGCCCCAGGATGGCAATATCCAGGTTACCTCTCAACTGAAGTGATACCTTCAAAAACACTATTTGATCTTCCTCACCCTCTCCATTTTCTCAATTATTTTTACATTCCCTGGCAGTAACATATTGCTTTTCAGGCAAAAGGTTGAATTATACCTGCCTTCTTTGGGTGAGTTTTGCTCATTCTCGGCTGAACTGCTAGATGAAGCATTGTGTGGGAGCAGAATTCTTCATTTCGCGTGGGGGGAGGGGTGATCGAAAGGCCAGTCCTGACTCACATCGGCGCAATCGGTGCAGCGTTCATGATTGGATAAATCCATGAACGAATCCAAGTCACAAACTATTTCACTCTCCTGGTTGGAGATAAAATTGTGCTGAGTGGGAGGGACCTAACAGTAACCTCTTCCAACCCTCCAACCCTCCAAGAATGCTGCGTTGCTCCAATTTTTGCCTCTTGTACATCCCCGACTTCCTTCGCCCCATCACTGGTGGCTGTGCCTTCAGCTGTCTAGGTCTTAAGCTCTGGAATTCCCTCCCTAAACTTCTTCGCCTCTCTGCCTCTCTCTCCTCCTTCAAGACACTCTATAAAACCTATCTCTTTAACCAAGCTTATAGTCACCCGTCCTAATGTCTCCTTCTTTGGCTCGGTGTCAATTCTTCTGTCTGATTACGCACCTGTGAACATTTTACTGTGTTAAAGGCGCTATATAAATACAAGTTGTTGTTGATTGTGCCAGTGAATGGGAACAATGTGGAACCACACAGAAAGGATGAATCACGCTGATTTATCTGACTGGAAACTACCAGCACTGGGAACTAAGTTATCGGATTATCTAATATTGAAAAACAATACTCCAAATTCTGCAACTGTAACTTTTGTTTTACTATGGACACTTTGGTAACGGTTAATCAACAGATCCATTCACCTTAACACTGTACGTGTTAACTGTGTAGGTTCACAGCTTGTGAAGCAGAATTTGAGAGAGACCTTCCACCATGATACAGTGGAAAATACTGAAAAGGAAAGCAACTTGCTCATCACTTGCAATAATCAGCTGGCTTGTTTTCCTGTGGGAACATTTTTTCGAGCTTGTGTTTCACATACAATGTGTTGAAAAGGGGCTAGTCCAAGAAAATCAAAACAAACCATTGCCATAGAGGCCAAAACCTCCATTGTTTGAAATCAGATATGTGTATCCTTTTAAAAAAAAATCTGAGCTCATGCCAAAACTCTGGGAAAAGTACACCCCTATAGCATTAGATTTTTATATCATACGTTAATTCAGCTCTAAAGCAGCAGACATTGACCCACGCACATCCAAGACGAGTTGCCAAAAACATAAATTCAAGCTTTACTCTGCCCAGTCTTTCTTAATAAATGGTCCACTTCTAAGAAACAGCTACTCTCAGATTTACGTTTTTGAAGAAATGATATACGAGTTGGTTAGAGTTGCTGCTGTTATATATTGTGAACTGAAGATGATATTTATCATGTAAACTGTAACATTTAGATCCTTACTTGGAAACATAACTTTTGTTAACAATTACCAGAAAATAGTTTCTCCATTTTCCTCTTCTGCAAGACAGGTCATTAATGCTGCCTATGTACTTACCAAATAAAACAACCATGGTCGACAAAAGAGGTGAGAGATAACATTAAACTAAAGGAAAGAGCATACAAAAGTGCAAAGAATAGTGTAGATCCAGGGGACTGAGAGAGATATAAAGAACAGCAAAGGAAGACCAAAAAGATAGTAAGAGCTGCAAAAAGAGAAAATGAAAAGAAACTTGCGAGGAATATCAAGATTAACACAAAGTTTTTACAAAAAGTTTATTAGAAGATAAAGGGTAGTCAAGGGTAATGTGAGCCTTTTAAAAACAGATGCGGGTAATATTGAAAATGAAAATAAGGAAATGGCAGATTTGTTGAATAATTACTTTGTGTCAATCTTCACAATAGAGGAAGAGGATAATATACCTGACATTCCAGGGAAATTAATATTGGGACAGAAATTGCTCCCGAAATAACGGAGAGCTCAACAGCGTTCTCTGTTGTTAGTGGCTAATTGGAGGAGCAAGTTCTGGCGTTCGCACATGCGCAGAAAAAGGCGGAAATCCGGAACTTGCTCCTGGTGGTTCACCGGCGATATGACAGCTTCGAATTAAAGGGCCGTTGCACGCTGCAATCAGAGAAATCATTGAAAAAGTGCAAACTTGCTTATCTGCCCAGCTGGAAAGTAACTAATTACGCCAACAAACAGGTATGCTTAAATAATACAGATCTAAACTACGTTTTAACAGTGCGGTAAGTCTTGATGACTGCCAAACAACTAAAAGTTAACTTTTAAAAATGTGGATCCTCATTTCTCCTTATTTTGATAGTTTTGGTCATTAAAAAACATTTTTTTTCAACTTAATTTTTTTTTCACTTTTCCCTTCTGTCTCTTAGTCATAGAGTCATAGAGTTATACAGCACGGATAGAGGCCCTTCGGCCCATCATGTCCACGCCGGCCATCAAGCCCTGTCTACTCTAATCCCATATTCCAGCATTTGGTCCGTAGCCTTGTATGCTATGGCATTTCAAGTGCTCATCCAAATGCTTCTTGAATGTTGAGGGTTCCTGCCTCCACAACCCTTTCAGGCAGTGAGTTCCAGACTCCAACCACCCTCTGGGTGAAAAAGTTCTTTCTCAAATCCCCTCTAAACCTCCCGCCTTTTACCTTGAATCTATGTCCCTGTAAGGGGTTTCTTTATTTTACTGTTTCTCGGGCTTATAATAGGTCAGCCAGTTATGTTTTCCTGAGCTGCCCTGCCCGCAGTGCGGTTGCGAATCGCTTACCCCTTCCTGATTCTGAGCTGAGGACTTATCGAGTGGTAACAAAGACAGACAAACAGACCAGTGGATTGGTACAAGGAAAACCAATGTTTATTAATAAGAAAATTAAAACTACAAGGTAAACAGTATAATACAGAAGATAAAGAAATCGCTATGGATGTAATACAGTCTTACACTTATCGGGTTGAAAGAAACAGACACATCGAGGGAAAATTCTAAAATCACAAGTTTAGCAATATCCCTTAACCCCCAACCTTACACTTATGCTAGGTTGTCTTGTGGCAGCCAGAAAATTAATGCTCACCGGTGAAAACAGATGAAAAGGCCTGGCCCCTGTGCCTGCTGCTGCCGTCGACATGTGGTTGCGAGGTTTACTGGATGGCTTCCTTCTTAGTTGCTAGCAGACAGACAGGACAGGGCCAAGAGGCGAAGAGAGCAGCTACTACCCAGAAATTTACTGGGCAGCTTCAGTTATACCCTCTTGGTAACAGGTTTTTTCATACCTTATCAGCTTGCTTCATTGTTTGATTTAAGCACGAAACGTAAGACAAAGGACCCCATCTCTGGCCCATTTACATTATGGCCGTTTCTAACTGCTTTACCATTGTTCCGAATGTACCTTGATGGTTCACCTTTTGTCCTGCGATCACTTCCTGCTCGAATTTTGATGTGTTGGCCAGCCATGTTGATAGCTTGCCTCAGGGCTAGAAAGCAGCTGCATTGTTTAAAGAAACCTGTCTAGACACGAAACCTGCCAAGTTGTTGAAAAATGCAATTTCAAATCTGCCGGTCCTTGGCCATGTGTCTGACTGCAGCCATTTTGAGAGACCTTGGATTTTTTAAAACAGTCACACCAGGGTTTCTTTAATAACTCCAATAAATCTTCGGGGTGGGGGGAACATGTGAAATTTTGCGAATCCCTTCAGTCCCCTTGTTATAGAACCCTCAACTAAGGGAAAAAGCTCCTTAGTATCTATCCTATCTGTGCTCCTCATAATTTTGTACACCTCAATCATGTCCCCCCTCAGCCTCCTCTGCTCCAAGGAAAACAAACCCAATCTTCCCAGTCTCTCTTCATAGCTGAAGCGCTCCAGCCCTGGTAACATCCTGGTGAATCTCCTCTGCACCCTCTCCAAAGCGATCACATCCTTCCTGTAGTGTGGCGACCAGAACTGCACACAGTACTCCAGCTGTGGCCTAACCAGTGTTTTATACAGCTCCATCATAACCTCCTTGCCCTTATATTCTATGCCTCGGCTAATAAAGGCAAGTATCCCATATGCCTTCTTTACCACCTTATCTACCTGTTCCGCCGCCTTCAGGGATCTGTGAACTTGCACACCAAGATCCCTCTGACCCTCTGTCTTGCCTAGGGTCCTCCCATTCATTGTGTATTCCTATTTACATAATTCAATTATTTCTCCCTCTCTTTTTTGCTGTATGTCTCTGTTTTTACTTTGACTTAAAATGTTGTACTTTTCACTTCCTGGTTTAATGTACCAAGCTGGGTATTCTGTGGCGAGTGACTCACCTCCTGACTCCCCAAAGCCTTTCCACCATCTACGAGGCACAGGTCAGTAGTGTGATGGAATAATTTCCACTTGTCTGGATGAGTGCAGCTCCAACAACACTCAGGAAGCTCAACACCATCCAGGACAAAGCAGCCCGCTTGATTGGCACCCCATCCACCACCCTAAACATTCACTCCCTTCACCACCGGCGCACTGTGGCTGCAGTGTGTACCATCCACAGGATGCACTGCAGCAACTCGCCAAGGCTTCTTCGACAGCACCTCCCAAACCCGTGAACTCTACCACCTAGAAGGACAAGGGGAGCTGGCACATGGGAACAACACAACCTGCACGTTCCCCTCCAAGTCAACACCACCCCGACTTGAAAATATATCGCCATTCCTTCATCGTCGCTGGGTCAAAATCCTGGAACTCCCTTCCTAACAGCACTGCGGGAGAACCTTCACCACACGGACTGCAGCGGTTCAAGGCGGCGGCTCACCACCACCTTCTCAAGGGCAATTAGGGATGGGCAATAAATGCTGGCCTTGCCAGCGACGCCCACATCTCATGAACGAATAAAAAAAATGCCGGCAGAGACAGCAAACACAGGTGTCAAAAATGCTGCAATCTGCTTCCAGGGTCCGAGCTTCACCTGAACTGATGCTAGGCTCTTCTCCGCTTCCTATTCAAGGAAATGCCTGACGAAAAGACCGCAGTAAGTTTGTGGGTTAGGAGAAATCTATGGAGCAGTGAGGAGTGTTGGTTCGCCGCTCCGAGTGATTTCTATCCCAATGAATCAAGGACTGGCACTCACTAAAGTTAATGGCACCAAAGACTGACAAATCCCCAGGACATGATAGTTTCCACCCCAGGGTTTTAAAGGAAGTAGGTGAGGAAATTGCAGATGCTTTAGCCATAATCTTCCAAAGTGTGCTCGATTCAGGAATTGTCCCTTTAGATTGGAAAATTGCATATATAACTCCATTATTTAAGAAAGGTGAGAGAGAGAAACCAGAAAATTATAGACCTGTTAATCTAACATCTGTTGTGGGAAGTTATTGGAATCTACAATTAAGGACAGTGTGACTGAGCACTGAGAGAAATTTGAGCTGATTAGAGAGAACCAACATCGATTTGTAAAGGATAGGTCATGTCTAATGAACCTAATTGAATTTTTTGAGGAAGTAAATAAAGTAGTAGATAGCGGAATGTCTGTGGATGTAGCTTATATGGACTTCCAGAAGGCATTCGATAAGGTTCAATATAAAAGACTGTTAGCTAAAATTAAAGCTCATGGAATTGAAGGCAAATTATTGACCTGGTTAGGAGATGGGTTAGATGATAGAAGACAGAGAGTAAGGATCATGGGTAAGTACTCGAATTGGAAGGAAGTGATTAGTGGTATCCCACATGGATCTGTGCTGGGGCCTCAAGTATTCACAATATTTATCAGTGACTGAGATAATACAATAGAGAGCCGTATATCCAAGTTTGCCAATGACACAAAGATTGGTGGCATAGTAAGTAGTGTAGACAGGAGCATAAACTTACAAAGATACATTGATAGATTAAGTGAGTGGGCAAAACTGTGGCAGATGTATTTCAACGCAGGTAAGTGTGAGGTCATCCATTTTGGACCAAAAATGGATCGATCCGAGTATTTTTAAATGGTGAAAAGCTAGGAACAATGGCGGTCCAAAGAGATTTAGGGGTCCATGTAACAGATCACTAAAATGTAGTGGTCAGGCACAAAAAATTATCAAAACGGCTAATGGAATGTTAGCCTTTATGATCAGAGGGCTGGAATATAAATGGGGAAGAAATTTTGCTACAGCTACGCAAAGCCTTGTTTAAAGCACATCTGTAGTACTGTGTACAGTTCTGGGCACCGTATCTTAGAAAAGATATATTGGCTTTGGAAGGAGTGCAGTGCAGATTCACCAGAATGTTACTAGGGCTCCAAGGGTTAAATTATGAGGAGATCTTACATAAACTAGGCTTGTAATCCCTGGAATATAGAAGGTTAAGGGATGATTTGATTCAATTTTTAGGATATTAGGAATTGATAGGGTAGATAAAGAGAAACTTTTCCACTGGTGGGGGAGCCTAGGGCAAGGGGACATAACCTTAAAATCAGAGCCAGACCATTCAGGAGGGAAGTTAGGAAACACTTCTTCACGCAAAAGGTGGCACCTCCAACAATGCAGCACTACCTCAGTATTGTATTGGAATATCTGTCTAGATTATGTACTTAAATCCATAGTAGGACTTAAACCCACAATCTTCATGACTCAGAGGTGAGAGTGCTGCCACGAAGCAAAAGCTGACATTTGCCTGGTTCAATTGGTAATACTTCATTGGTTAAACAATATACTTGTGCATTCATACAAATCTGAGTGATCATTAATCAGTGTTTTGTGGAACTCTCTCCCGCAAAAAGCAGTAGATGCTAGCTCAATTAATAATTTTAAATCTGAGATCGATAGTTTTTTGCTAGCCAAGGGTATTAAGGGATATGGAGCCAAGGTGGGTAAATGGAGTTAGGATACAGATCAACCATGATCTCATTGAATGACGGAACAGGCTCGAGGGCCTGAATGGCCTACTGCTGTTCCTATGTAAATACTTCCCACGGTTCTCGCTTCTGCTAAGAATCCAGTCGCTCCCACTCGAAGTGAAGGCGTGGATGACAGGATCAAGTTTTGATGTGATGCCCATCATTCCTGAATAGTCTGCAAGGTTCATTGCTTAGGCTGATGATGAGGAATAGCCATTGGACAAAGAAACTGGAGAGTGGTGAGTGCCTGTGGAACCATACATTAGAATGAGTCATCACCTACAGGATGGGAGCGAGAGCAAAAACACTGATTAATAATCACTCAGATTTGTGGGAGTGCAGTACTGAGGGAGTGCTGCATTGTTGGAGGTGCCAGCTTTTTGATGAGTTGTTAATTTGAGGCTCTGTGAACTGTTCAGGAGGATATAAAAGAGCCTGGTCCAGAATATCCGCTCCTGCTCTTGTCGGCCCACGATTTCCCACTCATTAAAATGAATGGGCTGGCATGTATGTCGTGTGCTGGCGAGTACTGAAGCAGAAAATCCCAGCTCCCGTGGACCAACTCAAAGAGAAAAGAAAGAACTTGCATTTATATAGTGCCTATCACAACCTCAGGACATCCCAAAGTGCTTCACAGCCATTGTAGTACTTTTGAAGTGTAGTCACTGTTGTAATGTAGGAATAACAGCTGTAATTTTACAACTGCACAAATAATCTGGTACAATGATACTTTCATAAAAAGAAATGCAGCATTAAAAATTGATGCCACTCAAATGCTGGCAAATTTTAAAAATTAAAGAAACAATGATATAACCCAAGAGCAAGACAGTGGGGGAGAAAGAAACACTGTATGGGGACATGCCAAACATGAACAGAAAATGCACAAAGAGTGCATGACAAAACAGTCAAAAAGCAGTCGGAGTACTCGCTATGGCACTAGTTCATTTCGTTTTTTTAAAAAAGTTCCACCAGCTACTCTCAAGTTATTGATTTTGACCAGATAGCCAAAATAACAGTTTAATCTTACTAAGTTTGACCTTAAGTGACTATCCTATATGGCAATTTGAACAGACGAAAGGACCAATCTCAAAAATAGGTTGCTATTAAGAAAGGACATAATAGCTTTGGAGACAGTTCAGAGACAGTTCACTCGACTGATTCCTGGGATGAGGGGGTTATCTTATGAGCAAAGGTTGGACAAGTTGGGCCTGTATATATTGGAGTTTAGAAGAATGAGAGGTGATCTTATTGAAACATATCAGATCCTGAGGGGACTAGAAGGGGTAGATGCTGAGAGGATGTTTCCCCTTGTGGGAGAGACTAGAACTAGGGGCCACAGTTTAAAAATAAGGGGTCTCCCATTTAAGACGGAGATGAGGAGAATTTTTTTTTCTCTCAGAGGGTCGTGAGTCTGTGGAACTCCCTTCCCTAGAGAGCGGTGGAGGCAGGGCCATTGAATATTTTTAAGGCAGAGTTAGATAGACTCCTGATTAACAAGGGAGTCAAAGGTTATAGTAGGTAGATGGGAAAGTAGGGTTGAGGTCACAATCAGATCAGCCATGATTTTATCAAATGGCAGAGCAGGCTCAAGGGGCCGAATGGCCTACTTCTGCTCTTAATTCATATGTTCGTATGTTAATCACCAAAATGTTGCAATAGAGTCCTGCAGCCACCAAGAGCAGGGAGTTTGCCCCAGTGTCCTGGTCAACATTAATCTTTCACCAAAAACAAATTAGCTGGTCTTTTAGTCGCCTGTCCTAATAGCTCCTTCCTTGTCTTGATTTCAATTTTTGTCTTATCACATTCCTGTGAAGTGCCTTGGGACGTCAAAGGTGCTGTATAAATGCAAGTTGTTGTGCTGGTCTGTTTTACTGTTTGTGGGACCTAGCAGTGTCCACGTCATTTGCTATGTTTACCAACACAACACTGGTGCCTGCACTTCAGAAGTAATCCTGTGAAGTGAATTGGGATTGTGATCAGTCACTATCTAAACTCAATTTCTTTCCAGCCATCTTTATATTTCTGCAGCGGCGCGCTACTGATACATGGGTCTCACGCAGCTGGTGGCAACACCAGAGTAAACTTATCAGATTCGCTAGTGCTTACAGCCAGGAAAACCCACCTTGATATATTTAACAAGTTTACTGCGGTGTCACTGCCAGCTGCACAAGAGCTGCGGGTCAGGAGCTAATGGCTTTAGCCTGGCATTACAGTGACATAGAGGCAGCTTTTAATTATCACCAATCTGAAGCCTTTCCAACATCGACCAGTTCCATCTTTTCTCTCCTGCACTATTCTCATTGAAATTTTCACCCACAAATCCTAGGTTTGTGACAATACTATTTACACCAATTTCAAATGGTTCTATTAATGGGTATCACAGAAATAGAGGCGTCTTCTTGATGCTGAGCAGAATCCAAGAGAAAAAGGAGGTAGCCTCAAAGGGAGGAATTTAATATCAGGAGGTCATAATTCTGAAACACAGGTTCTACTTCATTATCACCTTTATAATCAGGTATTAGCAGACCTCTGGGAAAAGCTCGTTAAGACTGGCATCCAGGAGGAAACAGTTGGTAAACAGGTTTTCCTGGCTGGCAGCCCCGGCAACTCTGGAGAGTCTCGTAGTCATTAGATCCTTTTATTATTGGTGTCAGTGGGGTGTTTGCGACCAGTACCCGAAGCACATGTCTCACAGAACTGGTGGTAACCCTGCTGTATCTGCCAAATCTGGCTGCTGGGAAATCCCGGCAAAACCCAGTGGCCGGATTTAATGTAGGGTTTGCAATGGAGTTGCCAAAGGCTGCATAATATCCCTGAACCAGCAGCACAAGCACCCCACTGACACCAGCTTAAAAGGACCGATGTGTTGGTTCTCCTAACTGCTTCCCTTATCTTTGATACCACTGGGGGGAGTGGTGCTAGGAGTGGGGACCCTCTCCATTGAAACATTGTGCTTGCGGGGTGGTCTGCACACTTGGTGTCAATTTACTTTTATGTTCCACCAGACTTCCGGACTGCTGGAGCCTGCTCCACTTTGCCAGTTTTTTATACTTCCCATTCTACTTACCTATAACAACAACAGCAACAAAAACCTGGATTTATATAGCGCTTTTAACGTAGTAAATCGTCCCAAGGAACTTCACATGAGCGTTATCAAACAAAATTTGACACCGAGCCACATAGAGGTATTAGGACAGGTACCAAAAGCTTGGTCAAAGAGGTAGGTTTTAAGGAGTGTCTTAAAGGAGGAGAGAGAGAGGTGGAGAAGTGAAGAGGTTTAGAGAGGGAATTCCAGAGCTTAGGGCCTAGACAGTTAAAGACACAGTCACCAATGGTGGACCGATGAAACTCAGGAATGCGTAAGAGGCCAGAATTGGAGGAGTGCAGAGATCTCAGTGGGTTGTAGGGCTGGAAGAGGTGAAAGAAATAGGGAGGGGTGAGGCCATGGAGGGATTTGAAAACAAGGATAAGAATTTTTAAATCGAGGCATTGCCAGGCTGGGAGCCAGTGTAGGTCAGTGAGCACAGAGGTGATGGGAGAACTGGACATGGTGCGAATTAGGATACGGGGAGATGAGTTTTGAATGAACTCAAATTTACAGAGGGTGCAAGATGGGAGGCTAATCTCACATTTTCAATGTCTCGTATACATCGTCTATTTCTTTGATTTCTCTCATTCTGCATCCTTTTGTCTCACTCGCACATCACTTCTGCCCTTTAACAACTACCTGATCCCCACTGTGGCACTTTACAGTCCTTATCTGTCTTTTCCTCTGTGTATGGTGGTTGTGTGCTTTTCCTCCATGCCTCCATTCCCTTGTCCTATTCTTTTTTAGCTGGTGTTCCTCTATAATATCTTTCTGTTCTAAGGAAGGGTTTATACCTGAAATGTCAACAGACTTGTGGTTTCCCATACAAGATGCTGTCTGACCTGCTGAGTGTCTCCAGCATTTTCTGTTTTTGTTTCAGATTTTCAGCACCTGCAGTATTTTGCTTCTTTTTATATATTGTGTGAGACTTTAGCATATCCCAGCGAGATTACTTTCAGGTAGCGGGCGGCTGTGCATTAGAGCCAGTGCCACTGGCACAGAGTCACACTGTATAAAACCAGCTTCAAATTGTCAGGGTTCTCTTACACAGCACCAGCAATGGGAAGTGAGTTCTGTGCTGTGACACAGTTCCCTGGTGTACTGGGAACAACAGTACTGCACAAATATGAATATTTTGGCACTGACCAAAAGTGATTCAATTGCTTTGCACAACCTGCAAGTTCTTGTGATGGTAACATTTTGGAAGTTTTTATTTTTTTAATTCATCTCAGGATGTGGGCATCGCTGGCAAGGCTGGCATTTATTACCAGCTCTAGTTGCCCTGGAGAAGATGGTGAGTAGCTTGCTAGGCCACTTCAGAGGGCAGTTAAGAGTCAACCATGTTGGTGTGGGGCTGGAGTCACATATAGGCCCAGACCAGATAAGGACGGCAGGTTTCCTTCCCTAAAGGACATTAGCGAGGGTTTTTACAACAATCCAACAGCTTCATGGTCACTTTTACTGATACCAGCTTTTTATTTCCAGATTTTAAAAAAATGAATTCAAATTCTTAATTTGAACTCACATTCTCTGGATTATTAGTCCAGTCCACTACACCACCATGTAGTGATGACAATCGGATTTTCTTTGGGATTTGGTTTTGTAATCAGCTCGGAGGTCAAAAATGTAAGTATGCATGAGGCTGAATCACCCCTGATCATTAACGTATGACCGGGTTCTTTTTAGGCTGCCATGGAAAGTAGATAGCTTCTCCACAGTATAGAGATAATGGATGGAAAGTCATCGGGAGAGTGCACCCGAATTACATTGGCTCACAAATTTGTGAAATGATCCCAAACTACTTTTATTGTTCTCTGTGTGCTAATTATAACGGAAAATTAGACTTGAGTTGAAAGCAATTGTCTTCAGTTATAACTGCTATTCTGAGCTATGCTATACTACGTTAATGAAAATTAGAGGAGATGTCTGCTTGTTGAAGCTTTGTTAAAGACCAATCATGAGAAATTCATACAGAATTTTACACGTGAGAGGGGATATAAACAAACAGTGAATCCTGAACTCACATTCAGAACATTCCTTATAGCAAGGACATGGTTTCAAAGTGCCAGCATAGCTACTACTTATTAGGGGTAATTTATAAAAATGTCATAACGTAACCAAAATAAATGAAGAAACAAGTTGCATTTATATAATAATTTATATGTACGTACAATTCCAAGATAATTACAGATGAGGAAGGCCATTTGGCCTATTTTATTTCACCTTTCCAGAATGGTCTCAAAGTCCCCCCCCCCCACACACTTCCGTTATTGCTTCCAAAGAGTTAATTCCATGTGTTGATTACCCTTTATGTGAAGATAAACTTCCTAAATTTCCCCTTTACTAGTTTAGACCATGATCCTTTGTCTTACTCTTGCAATTTAATTGCAAGTAATTTTTCTCCAGTCTTTCCTCATAACTGAGACCTCTAAGACTGGATCATCTTTGTGGCTCTTCTTTCACTGCTTCTCTGGCTTGAATGTCTCTCGTGTCTCCTGATCAGAACTGGAGACAGTGCTCACTACATCGTTGGATCAGAGCACTTTTACAGTTCGATCATGTCTTCCTCTGACTTGTCTTGTACTGGTTTAGCTATATAATTCATTATACTGGCTTTGTTGATTGCTGTTCTGTACTGGTTGGGCTTGTTGAGTGTCGAGTCTAGTTAAAGACTTCTATATCTTCTTCAACTTCACCCTTAGCTATTTCAACACCATTCGTGGAATATTTCCAGTGACCTATTATTTTTCCTTCCTATGTTTAATACTTTAAATTTGTCTGCATTAACTTGCATCGGCCATCGTTCTGTACACTTGCTTACTTTCTCCAGCTCATTCTGTAATTTCTAAGCTGCCGCCTCAGATTGCATTACCTCTCCTAATTTAGTATCATCTGCAAACCTAACCAATTTGCATTGGGTTTCCAAGTCCAAGTTTTGGACGTAATTAGAAACAGTAATAGTCCCAACACCAATTCCTGTGGCACCACACTCAGTACTTTCCCCCATCCCAATGTAACTCCTTTAACAAGTTTTCTACCCTTCAGCCAATTTTGTATCCATGCCCAAGATTTACTGAGAATCCCCAGTGCTTTGGGCTTAACTAATAGCCTTTCATGTGGAGCTTTATCAAATGCCTTCTGGAGGTCTAGGTACAATACATCAAAGGGCTTACCACAGTCCACTTGGGATGTCAATTCCTCAAAGGGAGACAGAGAGGTGGTCAGGCAGTATTGTTCCGTTCTGAATCTATGTTGTTTAAATCATTATTGTGCAGATAACCTTTAAGCATACCCCTGATAATCAATTCTATTATTTTACACAGGACTGAAGTGAGACTAATGGGTCTGCTGTTACCTGTGTTGGATTTATCACCATTTTTGAATATAGGCACCATGTTGGCCTATTTCCATTATACACGTACCTCCCCAGTGTCCATTGACTCCCTCACAATAATTTGTCAATACCTCAAAAATCTCTTCTTAATTTGTTTTGGTGGTGTTGGTGGAGGGATAAATGTTGGCCAGGATAACTCCCTGCTCCTCTTTGAATACTGCCACGGGGTCATTTACATCCACATGAGCCAGCACACAGGGCCTTGGTTTATCACTTCATCTGAAAGACAGCAGCACTAACCATACAGCACTCCTTAATCTACTCAGTCTAGATTATGTGCCCTAGACCAGGAATGTCAATGGCATAGAAGATAAGGGAGGTCGTTAGGGGAACTCATAACCTTCTCATTCAGAGGCAAGAGTGCCACAATTGAACAATGCTGACATTTAATGGGGATATTTTATTAAGCATGCAATGTAATTTTCCTGTGCCCAATTATGGTGTATCAATTCAGTGTTAGGTTGTTTTAAGTAAAAGGATAAATGATTCTTTCCTTTCTTTAAACAGACCTGATCCTGACTCTCATGAGAAACTGAACAGCATGCCTTAATCCTTTTTGCTTATCCATGGTTAGCTATGTTCTTGATTTGAACATGTTATGTTCCATTGTATCTTAGATAGATTGCTTCTTGCTTTTCAGTCTCTTTCAATATTGAAATATATATTAGATAAATGTATTACATAGTTGTATGTTGTATACATTTTGTACATTTTGATGATGCATTTATTAACTAATTATTTTATTTGAATCTTCCTAGATTATAAATTATGTAGAATATTCAACTAATTCTAAGTTTGTGTTGCTAACTCTGTGACAACTGTATACTTAAAAAAAAATGGCCACATCTGCTACTACGGCAACAGTAATTGCCTTTTGATTATATTTGTTAAAATGAATAGGCTGTGAAGGGTTTCTTACACAATTCTGCAAAACAGCATATGATAGACTTCAAGAGGATATAAACAGGCTGTGGCATGGGCGGACACGTGGCAGATGAAATTTAGCGCAGAAAAATGCAAAGTGATACATTTCGGTTGGAAGAATGAGGAGAGGCAATATAAACTAAAGGGCACAATTCTAAAAGGGGTAGAGGAACAGAGAGACCTGGGGGTATATGTGCGCAAATCATTGAAGGTGGGAGGGCAAGTTGAGAAAGCGGTTAAAAAAGCACACGGGATCCTGGGCTTTAGAGGCGTAGAGTACAAAAGCAAGGAAGTCATGATGAACCTTTATAAAACACTGGTTCGGCCACAACTGGAGAATTGTATCCAGTTCTGGGCACTGCACTTTAGGAAAGATGTGAAGGCCTTAGAGAGGGTGCAGAAGAGATTTACTGGAATGATTCCAGGGAGGAGAGACTTTAGTTACATCGATAGACTGGAGAAGCTGGGGTTGTTCTCCTTGGAACAGAGACGGTTGAGAGGAGATTTGATAGAGGTATTTAAAATCATGAAGGGTCTAGACAGGGTAGGTAGAGAGATACTGTTCCCATTGGCGGAAGGGCCAAGAAGGTGACATGAGGAAAAACTTTTTTACACAGCGAGTGCTTAGGATCTGGAATGCACTGCCCGAGGGGGTGGAGGAGGCAGATTCAATCATGGCTTTCAAAAGGGAACTGGGTAAGTACTTGAAGGGAAAAAATTTGCAGGGCAGGGTGGGGAAGTGGGACTAGCTGGATTGCTCTTATATAGAGCTGACACGGACTTGATGGGCTGAATGGCCTCCTGTCTTGCTGTAACCTTTCTATGATTCTATGATTAACAAAAGCGATAGATACAATATCCATAATTTTTTGAGTTTAGAATTTTTACATAAAATCTATAGGCTTGTCTTAATCCCTGTACAAAAGCAATCTGTTTTGGTTAATTAGGCATCCGACATGCAAAGCAACCCATCACTATGTTTAAGAGTATCAAAACCAAGCTACTGAGAAATCTACACCTGTCAAATTTCTCTTTGCCAATACAGAGTGCACATTCGTCTCCTCATAAGAACACCCTCCACTTACCTAATTCCAGGTTGGAAGAGCCAAAACTTAGAGACCACCAAGTGTGCACATGGTTGCTGTTGGAATTTCACCAGCTATAACCACACATATTGTCAGTATAAAGGGGCTCCCTCCAACCTGTGTACACCCATAATAGAGCTGGTTGTTAGAGACCCGGCTATGTTAGAAAGCTGCAGCTTTATCTACTTCAGTGTCACTCCTGATCCCTAATCATCGGCACACTGCATACTTATTTCTACAGTAAGAGTTGACTCGTGCCCCTTGACCCTACACATAGATTGCCCTACCTTTGATGGTTTCATAACTCCCAAACTTCATAACAGAGGTTATTCACAAAGTAACATGTCTGGCACTATTCATTATGTACTGAGAATTGTATATCTCAGTTCATCTATTAGCGCAAGACAAAAATATCAACAGATGGAACATAATATTTGAGCAGTACTGTACATATGGCTCAACCGAGGTCTGACTTGTGGTTCCTTCAGCTTAAATAGGTGCAATGTACACCAAATTTAAAACATCTTTGGCACAGCATGTTAAAATGGTCATTAGATGTTGTGCTGGGCATTGGAATAATGCCTTCAGATGATTTGCTACTTATTACAAAACACAATTACGCTTGTTTCTGAGTCCCAGTCAAAGAAGTAATTATTATTTGAAAAAAGTGAATCAATAAACAAACTCTTTAGGCAAGGAAGTGCATCAGTGGTACCATTCATAGCACTCACCTTTAGACTGAACTATTGCAACAATTCTTGCGCAGTGACCACAATCTTGTATTGCATATACACCATATTTTTGTTTCCTTTTGCAAAATCTGAAAGCCAAATAAATGTACTGATCAGCAATAAACCATATATAGTATAGAAAAGTTTTGAGTTATTCAGTGACAGTTTAAATAAAACATTATGGCAGACTGAAATAAAGCATAAGGGATACTTCAAGCAAATGCCATGTATTGTTAAGTATTGGGGAATTATTTCTAATTAAGGGGATCATATACTAAAACATTAATGGTTCAGTGGTATACTTTGCAGAATTCATTGAGCAATTTCGTGCCTCCTCATCTACTAAAATATGACCCCAACCCACATTACAAATCTCCTGTGGGGGTCATGTTGACTTTGTAAGATAGTGTAAAACGGCTGATAGCGAATTGGCAGCCCATTTTACATCTCTCCCGATTATTATTTCCATTGACGTCAAAGTCAAAATGACCCCCCTGTATCTGAAGCATAACTTTGTCAGTGATCATGCCACTGATGCACTGTCTTGTGGTTAAATTGGCATTATTTCCATTTTCATTGAGCCAATACTCACAAGTGCCTCCCACTCCGTAGCAGAAGTCAATTGCAGCACAGCGAAGGTTGAGATCTGCTAACTCAGCACCGACTGGGAATGAAATCTTAGGACCTTCTGGCTTGTGTGGCTTAGTGGCTACGTTAGGTAATGCCTTTACTCACCAGGCCACGTAACCTGGTAACTCAGATTACAGACATCATATGGCTTCTAGTCGATTACCTTGTTTGAGAAAGAATGAATGTTGCAACAAGATTAAATGTTTAGTATATCGGAGTGACTGTTTATTTCACAATAATTTTAGTGTATATGCTAAAATCACAGCCTTTTGAGCGATTTATCAATGGAAGGTTTACTATGACTGTAACTGGGTGCAATTGGTTAATCTGGAAACTCTAACAGCCCCTAAGTGTGGGATGATGTTTCTGACTGGCCTGAACAAGGGACACACTACTGATAATGAAGAGGGTGAAATTGGACTTGGGCGGGGACGTTAAACAGGTAGAATCGCATGGACCGCTCGTTATACCACATGGCCAGTATTCGGTTCTAGTGAAGTCAGTTGACAGAATATTGGGTGAAGGGGCATAACGGGCGACCAATACGATTCCCCCCGCTTAGCGACCCCGCCCAAGTCCAATTTCACCCCCCAAACTGTATATCAATTGCTGTTGAAGTGGAAGGCTAAGAACACTCAGGAGAAAGACCTGTTAATGTCGATGATTTGGTGGAAGTTCCGAGGGAGCAATTTTAAGAAGCTGGCGGAGAGCCCCGTCGAACGTGAACACAAGTTGGAGATAATGCGATAACCATGATTCTCTGTCTGGTGCTCACCACTAAGGTGGCTCTGCACTGACAGAGGAGCCCCACAAAAAGACACCTTTGGTATAGTTTTCCCTGATATTTGCAATACCACCAAAGTGCACTGGAGGTTGATCACTATACACTAAGGGTCATTTGAGATATTATTTGTGGGCATGAATTAGCATAATTGATGCTGGATATTACAGTTTTTGAGGCAGGAATTTGAGGTATTAAGATGCGGGAAGGACAGTGAATGTCGGAGAGGGGAAGAAAAGTGTGTGTAAGTGAGTACCATAGTTCAATTGAATTTTTTTGTGTCATGTTTGTAATTTATATTAATTATTTTTTTTATTAACACTCCCTTGTTACCCTCAGCTTTTTTTCCTTTAAAGAGAAAGTGTGTTCTGTTCAAGTGTTACATAATCCTATGTATTAAAAAGGTATCTGTACATATACCATAGAAACATAGAATCTTACAGCACAGAAGGAGGCCATTTGACCCATTGTGCCTGTGCTGGCTCTTTGAAAGGACTATCCAATTAGTCCCACTCCCTCTGCTCTTTCCCCGTAGCCCTGCAAATTTTTCCTTTTCAAGTTTATATCCAATTTCCCCTGGAAAGTTACTACTGAATCTGTTTCCACCATCCTATCAGGCAGTGCATTCCAGATCATAACAACTCACTATGTAAAAAAAAAATTCTCCTCAACTCCCCTCTGGTTCTTATGCCAATTATCTTAAATTTGTGTCCTCTGGTTAGCGAACCTCCTGCCTCTTGGTCTCCCTTGCAGTGCAATGTCTGTTTAAAACTGTTGGTTAGAGGCTGGACTCCCAGAGCAGAGCCTTGCTGGATGAGAACGCGAGTTGGCGATCGGGCAATAACACCATGGCCCCAATAGCCTCGCGAAAACAGAGCTTTTCTTTCTCTCTTTATTTCTCTTTCTGTACCTAATTTGACTCCAATTCACCCTATTTCCTTCTCCGGCGTTCCTCTGTTTCTTTCTCGCTCCTTAAATCTCATTGGTTAAGGAGATCATCTATTGGTCCTGTCGTTCACCAAGGTCCCAGATGCCCTGTTGTCCTTGTCGGCTGTTATCAGCTCGCATTTCCAGCAATTTGCGTCACAAAAAAATTTTCAGCTGCAGGGTGAGGAAAAAAAATCTAAATAACAGGGTGAGATGCCCCATTCCTGCAAATTCTGGGCCATTAACTATAAATTTTAGATCAAAAACACAGGGCACAGTGGAAGCATCCTATTCCTGGAAGAAATGCACAGAAGAGCCATGAGGTTGATTCCTAGGAACAAAAGATTGAATTAAAGAAATAAATTATTTATATCGAACCTTATCACATCCCTCAGGATGTCCCAAAGTGCCTTGCAGCCAATTGATTACTTTAGAAGTGTAGTCACCGTTTTATTTAGGCAAGTAAGTTATGTGGAAAGGTTAGAAAAACTTGGATTTGCCTCGAAGGATGATGAATTAGAAGGGACCCCTACACAGAGGACAGTAAAGTGGAATAGAAAAGGTTAATACTGATCACTATTTCAAGTTAAACCATGACTGCAGGACAAAGGGACATATAAACTGGCAAAAGACAAGTTCAGCACTGGGGTCAGGAAGTGCTTTGTTAAATAAACTGCTAGAGCAAACTGTAGAAAAAGAATTGGTTCTGAACAAATTAGCAGAACTCAAGGTGGATAAGTCACCAGGCGCTGGAGGCTGTTCAAATAAGTCAAAGGAGGAGATAGCAGAGGCTCTGCCCTCAGTCAATCAATCCTCCTCAAGTATTGTGCCATGGGACTGGAGAGTAGCCGATGTAACACCCCTTGTTCAAGAAGAGAGAGAAGAATAAACAGGGTAACTATAGATCAGTTAGTCACAACATTAGTTGTGGACAATATCTTAGAATCTCTAATTTGAAATAAAATTAGTAAGCATTTAGAAATGCCTGGGTTAATCAAAGGCAATCAACATGGCTTTGTTAAAGGCAAGTCATACTTGACAAATTTAATCAGTTTTTTTGAAGAAGTGACCAATTGGTTAGATAAAGGGAATGCAGTAGATGTCGTATACATGGATTTTCAGAAGGCTTTGACGTCTCACTTGTTTCAGGCATATTGTTTAAGATGAAATGCAGCAGCATGGATGGAAAGTTCATTGACTGACAGGAAATAAAAGAGTTAGGGTAAACGGAGTGATTTTTTTTCTGGTGCTCTGTGCGGGGACCGGTGCTCACGGGGAATGCATCATAGGAAGTCACAAAATCCACTGAATGGAAAATCATGGGTTTGCACGCTCGCTAACCCTCCAGGATTGTCCTGGAGTTTCCAGGAATTAAAGATTAATCTCCAGGACACTGCTGCGAGCAAACCAGGAGAAAAAGTCATAGGGATATTAAAAAAAGTGTAATTTTTAAAATTTTCTTTGAACGCTTTCATTTACTAGTTCTAAAAATATTGGAGATGGGATAAAAAGGCCGTTTGACTGATAGTCGAGCACCATCCAATCGGATAATTAAGAACCTGTTCGCTTTCCAATTGGCACGAGAAGGCGGTGTGCTGCGAGGATGGACGTGTCTGGCGGCCAATAACGGGAACGTGGAGGCGGGGCGGTTGGAGGCAAGAAGTCATATGATGCAACCTCCAGAAATACGTACAACCAGAGTTGGCAACCCTGGATAAGCTCCATAACAGTGCTGCTCCCAACTGGGAGTACTAAATCGTGGAATCACCCCATTCTGGAAGGAGAAGCTTGTAATCAGTTTAAATACAATTTCTTGATAAATTGCTGAAAATAAAAATCTGTTCTCAGCTGAAAAGGTTTCCAAAATTTCTCGGCCCAAATACTGCAATCCTCATCCTCAATGATGGCAGAGTCTAGCATGTGAGTGCAAAAGACAAGGCTGGAGCATTTGCAACCATCTTCAGCCAGAAGCGCCGAGTGGATGATCCATCTAGGCCTCCTCCCGATATCCCCACCATCACAGAAGCCAGTCTTCAGCCGATTCGATTCACTACACATGATATCAAGAAATGGCTGAGTGCACTGGATACAGCAAAGGCTATGGGCCCCCGACAACATCCTGGCGGTAGTGCTAAAGTCTTGTGCTCCAGAACTAGCTGCGCGTCTCGCCAAACTGTTCCAGTACAGCTACAACACTGGCATTTACCCAACAATGTGGAAAATTGCCCAGGTATGTCCTGTCCACAAAAAGCAGGACAAATCCAATCCGGCCAATTACCGCCCCATCAGTCTACTCTCAATCATTAGCAAAGTGATGGAAGGTGTCGTCGACAGTACTATCAAGTGGCACTTACTCACCAATAACCTGCTCACTGATGCTCAGTTTGGGTTCCGCCAGGACCACTCGGCTACAGACCTCATTACAGCTTTGGTCCAAACATGGACAAAAGAGCTGAATTCTAGAAGAGAGGTGAGAGTGACGGCCCTTAACATCAAGGCAGCATTTGACCGAGTGTGGCACCAAGGAGCCCTAATAAAATTGAAGTCAATGGGAATCAGGGGAAAAACTCTCCAGTGGCTGGAGTCATACCTAGCACAAAGGAAGATGGAAGTGGTTGTTGGAGGCCAATCATCTCAGCCCGACACATTGCTGCAGGAGTTCCTCAGGGCAATGTCCTTGGCCCAACCATCTTCAGCTGCTTCATCAATGACCTTCCCTCCATCACAAGGTCAGAAATGGGGATGTTCGCTGATGATTGCACAGTGTTCAGTTCCATTCACAACCCCTGAAATAATGAAGCAGTCCGAGCCCGCATGCAGCAAGACCTGGACAACATCCAGGCTTGGGCTCATAAGTGGCAAGTAACATTCGCGCCAGATAAGTGCCAGGCAATGACCATCTCCAACAAGAGACAGTCTAACCATCTCTCCTTGACATTCAACGGCATTACCATCACCGAATCCCCCACCATCAACATCCTGGGGGTCACCACTGACCAGAAACTTACTGGACCAGCCATATAAATACTGTGGCTACAAGAGCAGGTCAGAGGCTGGGTATTCTGTGGCGAATGACTCACCTCCTGACTCCCCAAAGCCTTTCCACCATCTACAAGGCACAAGTCAGGGGTGTGATGGAATACTCTCCGCTTGTCTGGATGAGTGCAGCTCCAACAACACTCAAGAAGCTTGACATCATCCAGGACAAAGCAGCCCGCTTGATTGGCACCCCATCCACCACTCTAAACATTCACTCCCTTCACCACCGGCGCACCGTGGCTGCAGTGTGTACCATCCACAGGATGCACTGCAGCAACTTGCCATGGCTTCTTGACAACAGCTCCCAAACCCGCGACCTCTACCACCTAGAAGGACAAGAGCAGCAGGCGCATGGGAACAACACCACCTGCACGTTCCCCTCTAAGTTACACACCATCCCGACTTGGAAATATATTGCCGTTCCAGGATTTTGACCCAGCGACGATAAAGGAACTCCCTACCTAACAACACTGAGGGAGAACCTTCACGGCACGGACTGCAGTGGCTCAAGAAGGCGGCTGATCACCACTTTCTCAAGGGCAATTAGGGATGGGCAATAAATGCTGGCCTTGCCAGCGATGCCCTTATCCCATGAACAAATAAAAAAACCTTCATAGGAACATATGTAGGCCATTCAGCCCCTTGATCCTGTTCTGCCATTCAATTAGATCATGGCTGATCAAAGACGGCACCTCTGACAGTGCAGATTTCCCTCAGTTCTGCACTGATGTGTCAACCTAGATTATGTGCTCAAGTCTCTGGAGTGGGGCTTGAATCCACAACCTTCCGACTCAGAGGCATAGGGCTGCTACTGAGCTACAGCTGACATTCCTGTTACATAAACTTCCTGATGTCCTATGCCTGATCAAAAAAACATATAATAGAGGTAGTACAGAGATGGCTGACGTAAACAAATTTATTGCATACCTTCCATGACTGGAATTCACACCTACATATGTATATTTTTTGGTCCTCTCATATGTGCTTCTTACCCTGTGAGTACATAGCTGTGACAGTGCCCCCCCATCCAATGCCCCCCCATTCTGGGAATGATGGAAGGGTCAGTGATACACTGAGATGCTGGGGTACCAGGGTAAAGAATGTCCCAAATGGTAACTGCGCAGAGTGTCCTTCCTTCCAATAGGGCATCAGGTGAAATGTGGTCAAGGCTTCATGATATAAAGGACAGCCTGATGGCATGCGTTCTAACATCCAGCCTCACTGATGACTACTTAGACCTCTAATGGTAGGCGTCTCCTGATGACTGTCACTGATCTGCCTGAGGACAGAAAAATGTGTAGCTGCAATAGCAAAGCCCTGTATTATGGCTCTAATCTCCCTCCAAGACTACCTTGCCCTAACCACAGGTTTTCTAAAATAGCTGACTCTATTTGGATCAAATGTTAAGAACATAAGACAGATGAAGATAAACAAAAGCCATTCGGCCTATTGAAACTCAGTCCTCTAGTGTACTGGCTCCCATAGTCTCATATTCAGCTGAATTTTAAACATCTCTAATGTATTTCTCTCGACTACCTTACCTGCTGGATTATCTATGCAAAGAAGTTATTCCTAATATCTATTCTGAATTCACTTCCGACTAATTAAAAACTGTTTCTTTTGGCCCTACTAGCTTGACCTCAGTTTTAAGTATGATTCCAGGTTTACCTCATGTATAGCTTTAATATTTTGAATATCTTAATGAAGGCCCCTTTATTCTTCTTTTCTCTAGACAGTAGAGGTGAGCTTTTTTAATCTTTCCTCATAATTATTCCCTTTCTACTTGGGTTCATTCTGATTGCTCTGCCTTACATTTTCTCCAATGCATGCATGCTCTTTTTATAGTGTGGTATCCAGATGTGTGAAGGAGCTTGCCACATCAACCAACCATTAGTTCAGCACATTATGAATATTAGAGATGGAGCTTCTCATTTCTAAGATACAGGTATCTAGGTCTCTGAGGTGAATTCTCCATCCTGGCCAAACTTTCTTCCCCATTGTGTGCATGAAGACCATAACATTGTGCATAGGATACTGGTGTTGCAGTACCCTGAGTTTGAAGGCCTGCACCCACCATACTCCTTCTGTTTGGGTCCTGGATCTAGGATGCCTGCAACCCCTTCAGTGGTCACTGCAAACCACCTGCAGCTAGAGGGAGTACTCGGGCCTCTGTGCTCTGTAGGTGCCAGGTACAGCAGTGCTGGTTGTGAATCTTCTGATGTGGTGGATGGTGCAAGAGTGTTTTAGAGGCTGAACGTACAGGTTGTTTTGTGACGTCAACAGAAGGTTAGATAACATTTTGTTACTGCTCATATAGAGTAAGGAGTCGAAATTCATCTTCCACCTGTTATAACCCCTGCCCCCCCCACCTCCCTGACAATCAGATCCATTAACTTCAATAGATGAGTATATTGGGCAGGCCTATAACGGGTAGCCCATGCGATACGACTGTTTTCGCACTATCACCCGAGGTGGATTTCTACCCCTATGAGTCCAAAGTATCGCTCATGTACCTACTGTATGAACCGTAAAGAAGGCCAACTCTGTTACAGAGTACACTTCCTATCAGGTAATGCGTATGGGAAACCAGGAGATAAAAAGAAAGGCACTTCGTGTTGGCACTGATAGATACACTGATCTCAGCATCTGTCACCCCATTTCAGACTTTGTTAGCCGAACAGTTTAGTAACAGCTTCTTTAGGTAGTGTCACCAATTTGACCTCCTCTGAGCCAACACCCATGGCCTTGCCTGTTAATTGAAAACTAGGTTTGGCTTTGCTCTCTTCTCAACATCGTAGAATCTTCCATTGATCCCCTGCCACTTTCTATTGGTGTTGAACATGGTGATCACTTTGCTGGTGATCTCCTCTCAGGATTACTTGCTTGCCTGTGGATTTGGAGAGGGGAGAATGTGCACCAGAGTATTGCTGTCATTTTAGCCATTACCTCATAGAATTGCACCACTGTGGGGGTGAAGTGTGTCTTTCTGGTCAATTTTTCTACCTTGCCTCTAAAATTTCTGCCCAACGTACCTGTACCTCATTTCTTTCTTATTAAAGAGCTAACCCATGATAATATGATTGATTCAAAACCATTTGTAAACATGATGAGTAGTGGGTAGCATGGGAATACCGAGAGGAAGCTTGAGCATCGGTTTGTAAATTTGTCGTACTTGATGACAACATTTGGAACTTAGCCTCCATTGTTGAGGCCCAGTTGAGTGGGATCATTATTTAGTATCAAACACGCACTGTACCTGACCAAGATTCCCTTGATGTTGGATGAAAAAAAAGTGAAGATTTTATTGTTCTCCTGTACTGACACACTCACATTGAAGAACAGAAAGTTCACCACAAGGTTTTTTTTGTTTTATGAAGTCACATTCCTGGCAGGGAGGCTCACCCAGCGAGAGCACATACTGGGAATTCAGGCTTACATTTCCCACGATTTTCTGTTCACAATGCGCTCCCTGCAGGGGAGGCTTCACACGGGGAAGCAGGAGTTCATTAAATTCCCCCTTAAGTGTCTAAATTTTGCCTATTAGAATTGCAAAACAAAGCAATATGTTAAAATAAACAGTTTATAGTATTATGTTAGTTCAGATCTTAATCGAAATTCAGGTTAGATTTAGATTGCTGTGGTCCAATATGTTAATTTTTTTTAAATCGCTGTTACATTGACTATTGCTGAATCATATTGACTTTTTCGATTACTTTTTAGCTGTTCTACCAGTTTGAACAAGATCTGGGAAAAGGCAGCTTTGGTGTCGTCGTCCAAGCTACACATATCCCCACACACACAAAGTGGGCCATCAAAAAACTGAACAAGGAAAAGGTTACGTGCTTTCTACAAATCTGGATTTTCCACATGTTTCAGAACTTACTAAACTCTGCCAGCCTCAGCCATGTTGTCTGTGGGACAGGGAAAAGATGTGGGGTGGGGGAGGCAGATGTTGTAGAGAAACCCTTCCTGCAATGGATGATCTAAGGACTAGCACAAAGAGCAATTAGGTTGATATCCATGGACTAGGCCGCTGCTCCTCACCTCCGTGCTGCCTGGTTGCCACAGAAGAAACAGCGGCTACTCATATCAGGGCGGGGACATGCAAAATGAGGGAAACCACAGCCTCTGCTCTGTTTTCCGCCATTTGCACTGCAGGAACACAGGGCACAGGGGCTGCCTTTTAGGCCCTGGTGTCCAGCGTTCAGAGGTTGGAGGAGGAGGAGGCATGGGGGCTAAATTGGAAGAGGGTCTTCTGCACATGCCCCCTCAGGTGAAAGAGCTTCCTGATCAAAACATTTTACAATATTTTTATATTTGCAGGCAGCACACGGGCCACTTCTTTTTGCTACTGCGGAAAGACCCCAAAGCCTACAGTTGTACGTTTCTGCCCAGACTGGTGCGACTCCCCAGTAAAGGACAGGAAGCCCACCTCCCATCTGTTAATGGCCACGTGGCCAGAAATACAGCTGAGATTGGGGGGAGTCTCAAGGGTGGGCAGAAATACCTGCTCAACTCACTTTGGCCTTTACAGCCAATTAAGTACTTTTTGAGGCCTCGTCACTATTGTAATGTCGGAAATGTGGCAGCCAATTTGCGCACAGCAAGGTCCCACAAAAAGGAATGAAATAATGACCAGATAATCTATTATTTTTAAATGTTGAACATCCAGTTACAGCTAATACTTACAACTAAAAAGGCTTAACCAAAATAATGACCAGATAATCTGGTTTAGTGATGTTGATTGAAGAATAAATATTGGCCAGGACGCTGGGAGAACTCCCCAGCTCTTTTTCAAATAGTGCCATGGGATCTTTTCTGTCAACTTGAGAGGACAGACAGAGCCTCGGTTTAATGTCTAGTCTGAAAGATGATCCTCTGACAATGCAGCACTCCCTCAGTACTGCACTGGAGTGTCTCCCTAGGGATGGACAATAAATGCTGGCCTTGCTGGCGATGCCCATATCCCGAGAATGAATTTTTTAAAAAAGCCTAGGTTATGTGTTCAAGTCTCTGGAGTGGACTTGAACCCAAAACCTTCTGACTCAGCGGTGAGATTGTTGTCCAATGAGCCGAGGCTGACACCTAGATTTAACTACTTTATGGTGAATGTGTGGGATGGAATGCTCAGTGAGGCAGATAGTATGGAAACATTTAAGGGAGCTTTGGATAGTTATTTAAAGGAGTGGGGGGTTGAGAGGGATTTGTTTTTGGGACTGACCAGGTGGTCTGCAGAGACTTTTCCAGTCCTGAACTTCTTTATATTCCTATGTAGAAATGTAATTTGTTTTTGTTGAAATTGTGATATGTATTTAGCAATTATCTGTTTTGCCTCCAGTCATAACATGCTGTGGAGCAACAAACAATATGTACTTTTAGGCTGGCTATTTAATACTCGTAAACAATTTTACAACACCAAGTTATAGTCCAGCAATTTTATTTTAAATTCACAAGCTTTCGGAGACTTCCTCCTTCCTCAGGTAAATGTTTCAGGAGCTCCTTGAAGCCTACGCATTTATACATATAGAACAATACATGGTGTTTACAGACTGCCCCTGCAACTGCCCGTTGCCAAGGCAATCACCGTGTTCAGACAGAGAGGTGTCACCTGCAGAACCCCCGAATACACATTCAACAAAAAAACAAACAGGGAAAAAAAAGAGAAAAAAAACAGAGAGAGGCAGAAACATCCGGAAGGCAGAGAGAGCCAGCAAATGACCCATTATATTAAAAACGGATAACATTTGTTCGCTGGTGGGGTAACGTGTAGCGTGACATGAACCCAAGATCCCGGTTGAGGCCGTCCTCATGGGTGCGGAACTTGGCTATCAATTTCTGCTCGACAATTTTGCGTTGTCGTGTGTCTCGAAAGCCGCCTTGGAGTACGCTTACCCGAAGGTCGGTGGATGAATGTCCATGACTGCTGAAGTGTTCCCCGACTGGGAGGGAACCCTCCTGTTTGGCGATTGTTGCGCGGTGTCCGTTCATCCGTTGTCGCAGCGTCTGCATGGTCTCGCCAATGTACCATGCTCTGGGGCATCCTTTCCTGCGAGACCATGCAGACGCTGCGACAACGGATGAACGGACACCGCGCAACAATCGCCAAACAGGAGGGTTCCCTCCCAGTCGGGGAACACTTCAGCAGTCATGGACATTCATCCACCGACCTTCGGGTAAGCGTACTCCAAGGCGGCCTTCGAGACACACGACAACGCAAAATCGTCGAGCAGAAATTGATAGCCAAGTTCCGCACCCATGAGGACGGCCTCAACCGGGATCTTGGGTTCATGTCACGCTACACGTTACCCCACCAGCGAACAAATGTTATCTGTTTTTAATATAATGGGTCATTTGCTGGCTCTCTCTGCCTTCCGGATGTTTCTGCCTCTCTCTGTTTTTCTTCTCTGTTTTTTTTCCCTGTTTGTTTTTTTGTTGAATGTGTATTCGGGGGTTCTGCAGGTGACACCTCTCTGTCTGAACACGGTGATTGCCTTGGCAACGGGCAGTTGCAGGGGCAGTCTGTAAACACTATGTATTGTTCTATATGTATAAATGCGTAGGCTTCAAGGAGCTCCTGAAACATTTACCTGAGGAAGGAGGAAGTCTCCGAAAGCTTGTGAATTTAAAATAAAATTGCTGGACTATAACTTGGTGTTGTAAAATTGTTTACAATTGTCAACCCCAGTCCATCACCGGCATCTCCACATCATATTTAATACTCCACCATTCCTCAGGCTATCAAACATTCCAGATGAGATTATCTGAGTCCTTGCCTGATTCTGCGTGGACCAAACGCCCTCTGGTACCTCATCCAAATGCCCATTATTCAAGTGTCAGCCTTAATGCTGGGTGCCAGTGAGCTATTCAACTGTGAGAACATCAAAACCAAGCTGTCACAGATCTAGCACACCTGACGTCAATACACTGCATTTCCAGCAGGGGTCACTGGATCACATTCGGGAGTAGGAACTCTGGCTGATTTTAAAGCCAGGGTTCCTGATATCAATTGCAGTGTTCCTACCAATGCCTGAACTTGGAACAATCAACTCAGACCAGGAAAAAATGTCCTTTGGCCAAATATTAAATTTATACTGTTTACGATGGTATTTGTCGTAGAGACTGAATGAGGTTCTTGTGTTGTTGTTTTAGGCTGGAAGCTATGCTGTTAGAATGCTGGAAAGGGAGATTGCCATCTTGAAGATGGTGAACCACGAACATATCATTAAACTAGAAGAAGTTTACGAAACCCCAAAGGTAATGGTTTTCTAGCTAAGGACTCAGGAAAACAAACTTTACCCTTTGAACTTTGTACGATAGTTACTCAGCAGTGGTTTCGTTTTGATCACTATCAATCTATTTGAGAGAACATGTTTTCCATAAAATTGGGCTATCTTATCAGAAATATTTGCAGATCAACCATTTGGAACATATTATTAGTTAGATAAATGAACGAACTTGCATTTTATATAGCACCTCATCGGGTCTCTCAGGACAGTAGCTACAATTGTTATGTAGGTGACCTTTCTAGTGTGTTCTTATTTGTATTGCTAATTGTAACCAAATTATTTATTTCACCTCAGTTTTCTCTCCTTGCCTGCCCTCCTACTCTGAAGCCGTTGACTCTCGCTGGGCTATCGCTACCTATTGACACCACTATGTCAGCCAAAGAGTTGCACTGTGTCAACCTATAGCAAATGGTCCACAGAGTCTATTTAAAGGAGAGTCTCTATGAACTACAGCAAAGAGAACTCAACACCGAAAATGCGGCAACTTCTCCAGCAAAATGCAGCGAAGGACACATACATACAAATTAAGTGCGTAAAATCAATACCACTCACTTACAGCAGTGTAGTCTCTAGGCGTGATTGAAGGGGAATTACCCAATTACCTCCATTCTGGACGGGAATAGTGGTGTCACTATATGCAGCCTGTAAGGGCACTAGTAGTCCTCAGGTACCTCACTGAAGTGGACACTCTGTGGGAGTAACTTTAACTTTTGGCGATGTTGTAGAACGGGTGATATCGCATACATTCGCCCATTTTCTCTTTCCATTGTGAATGGCGGCTGATCCAATGTCGCCCTTTTACACCATCACTGAAAGTTAAGATTACCCTCTATGTGTGTAAGCCTCGACAGTGAGAATCAGCAGGCTATCTGACGATGGAGGGCATAACAGTTGAGACTGATCCAGTTCTCACCCGAAGTCCGCACACCCTCACTTACAGCAGGGGTCATTGGATAACAATGAGGAACAAGAATCCTGACTAATTTTCTAGCCCAGGACATCGTGGCCAGTAGTTGTAGTGTTCTAGCAACAGTTTCATGTTGTTCTTTTCAAATTGCCAGTGTCATTTTGAAAATCTTTTTTTCCTTTACTTGCCAAGCAATGCGACATTAAGCCAAAAAAAAAATCACAGACAGCGGTCCCGAAATTCCTCGGTGGTGGGGGGAGGGGGGGTTGGTCTCCCGTTCTCCCACAGTAACTCTCCCCTCGGATCAGCTGCAAAGCATATCTGATGTGACTTGTGGTTTTTGATGGTCTATTACTGGTTTGGGGGGGTGGGGGGACACCTCTTTTATTGCTTGTTTCTCCGTGCTAATTGTTCTCTAGTTAACTGAGTGAGGACAATGACAGCTTATTGTCTGATTTCTAAAAAGTCAGAACATTAATTTGAGTGATGCAATGGCTGTGTCTTTTTAGTCATACATATTAGCTATAACTGGATTTTCAGCATTTAAAAATGAGGCAATGTAACCTGGATCTTGTATCAACGAAGTTCTTTCCAAAGTGCTGCAACAAAATAAATTCACCAGATCATCTCAGAGCCCAGTATTCAAAATGAAGACCAGGGAGGATTTGGGAGTTTTAATGCCAAAATTAGGAGAGAATCTGTTTTTAACCGATCCACCAAACTTAAAAAATCTGGGAGTTTATGGTAGAAGGGGATTTTGTTGATCCCTAGCTATATGGAAGGTTAATTGGGTGGATTTTCTGGGCACAATTTTCGCACCCCCGAGCGGGTGTGCTCGTAGCGGGGGGGGGGGGGGCTGCGAAAATCGGGGATTCCTGGGGCGGGTCTGGAGCCCGGCTCCAACCCGTCCACTTCCGGGTTCCCCAGTGACGCGCTGACATGTGCGCGCAGCCCCCGCACGCGAGACTCCCGCCGGCAATTAAAGCCGGCGGGGTGCCACTTAAAGTAGTCATTGAGGTACTTCAGGTCGTTTAGAGACCTGATTAACATGATATTTCAGGAGGGGTGGGATTTTGCAAATAACCGGGACTGTTTCCCGTACTGGGGGAAACACTCCCAGTTCAAATGGACGTGTTGCAGCCATCAGCCTGTGGCAGCTGCAAAGGTCCATTTGACAGGTCGGGGGGAGGGGAGGAGACCTTCACTCATTGCAGGAGGCCACTCTGTCACTTTGGAAGAAGTTTGGCCTCCACCACCCTCCTCCTAACAATAAAATTCACCAACTTGCAACCTCAACGCCAGTGTCCAGACACATTTACATACCTTGCGGACCCCCTCAAACGTACATCTTCCGGATGGGGGCCGCCACAGCTGCAGTCATGACCTCCGTGGAGGACGAACAGCATCACCAGCCTCGCCGGCCACGCTGTCCACCTCTGACACGTGGAGCTCCACAACACAGTGCTGTGACATATCCACCTGCACAGTAGGAGGGAGGGCAACCGCAGAGAGAGATGCGTCGCAGAAGGCACTACCCTCGCCACAGGGTCAACAGACCGAGGCTCAGCTTCCTAGACCTCTCTGAGCAGCAATGCACATGGAGGCTCAGAGTCACTCAACATGTAGTCGTGCACATCTGCAGCCTCCTTCATGCCGAGCTACTCCCGGTTGGCCCGAGCACCATCTTCTTACCTGTCACTGTCAAAGTCACCACTGCCCTCAACAACTTCTCCTCCATATCCTTCCAGGGTGCAACCGGGGACATCGCCGACATCTCTCAGTCGTCTGCGCAAAAGAGCCCTGCAAATACACCTACACCCACTCTGCTGTGACACAATGGGTGGCATCAGGTGTGGGTCTTCATAGTGATCCTCAGGAAAGGGCATTATTGCACAAACCAGACAAGATTCGCAAAGACGTGGCAGTAGTGGTGACAATATAATATGTAATGTGAGTTGATCAAAAATTAAATATAAGTAAAAACCATGACAAACCCTCAAACACCTTTGTGCATCCCCTTCATGCTCACGACACGTTTGCCTTACGCTTCCTACTGCACATATGTGATACATGCCCTGTGGCTGCAGCACAGGTAGTGGCAGGTTGAGTGAGGCTGACCGTGAAAGAGATACATGAGAGGGTGAGTATGAGATAGAGCCAAGAGATTGTATGAGGATTGGGTTGAGTGGTAGTGGTGGGATGAGTACTGGCGAGGTGAGTAAGTATGGGTAAGATGAGAATGAGCTTTGAGTGGGTGTGAGGAGTGATGTGACAGAGTAGTGTTGGCAGTGCCGAAGGAGATGTGCGGTGGGGGCGGTGATGTGGCAGATGCAGTGTAGGGGAATGAGTAAGAGTACTAATTTCGGCTGATCTACCAGGTCATTGAAGCGCCTCCTGCACTGTTTGCAGGTGGGCGATATGTTGGTGGTGCAGGTGCCAGGCCTTCTTGGTGGCAGAGGCAGGCCGCTTCCTCCCGCCCGCCGGAGGGAAGATCTCTGTCCTCCCCCTCCTCTTCACCCCATCCAATAATACCTGGAGTGAGGCATCATTAAACCTGGAAGCAGCCTTCCCCCTGGGCTGCTCCATGCTGTAATTTTTCCTATTTCCTGCAGCATCAGTCAGTGAAGGACTGCCCCTTTAAATAGGGCTCCTCCAGCTGACAGACTATGCTGCACATACGCAGTCCGCCCGCTGTGCAGCTTCCCAGCGCGAAACCCGGAAGCACAGGTAAGTGGCTCCAATTAGCCTGCGATTGCGTGCGGAGCACACTGATTTCACCGGGCGTGTTACCCACGCGTCCAGTCGAACCCCCTGCCCTACTAATATCGGGCCCTCTGAGTCTGTTACCATCTGGAAGACTTAGCCACTGGCTGGAAATATCAAAAAATGGTGGGCACATCCAGTGGGCAGTTCCCACTGGCAGAGGGGACTCAGGAATTTCCTCCCTTTTAGGTCATAGTAGTGTTCAGGCAAGCCTCAGGTATCAGTATCGCAGTTAATTGTGAGAGCAAAACAAATTGAACGTTTAAAATACTGTGGATTGCGTAAACCACTTCAGGTTGGTAGCAGTATTTGCCCAGGTTACTGGTACATAGGACCAAAAGAACAGGAGTAGGCCATTTAGCCCCTCAAGCCCATTCCGCCATTCAATGATATCACGGCTGATCTGTGATTTAAGTCTATACACCCACCTTAGCCCCATATCCCTTAATACCTTTGGTTAACAAAAATTTAACAATCTCAGATTTATAATTAACAATTGAGCTAGCATCAACTGCCGTTTACGGAAGGGAATTCCAAACTCCTACCACCCTTTGGGTGTAAAACTGTTTCCTAGCTTCACTCCTGAAAGTCCAGGCTCTAATTTTTAGTCTATGTCCCATATTCCTAAACTCTCCAACCAGCGGAAATAATTTCTCTCAATCTACCCTATCAGTTCTACTTAATATCTTGAAAACTTGTACTCTGAGCACACCTGGTGAACCATTGGATTCTCTTTGATCTGTAAAGACAGTAGATGTGACATTATTGCCTACATAAGTGCACTTGTCCATGTGAATCCTGTGTTGTCATTACTATGTGCTTGCACACAGTATACATATACATGATATATCTCGGAATATATAATCAATATGGAACGTACCAGTAGTTCTGAGCACCTTCCAATCTCTGCAGCCCCTGCACCTTTCAGAGTCACTCTCCTGAATGATTCAACTGTTGCTTCCTCCAGTGCCTGGATTGTTGCTCGTCACATGGCTGACCACCTGTTGCACACTTTGCCTGTTATGTGCTAGATTTACCTTTCCAACTAAAGGCAGTGCAGATTCAAATAGTTTGCAACATTAACCTGAAACACAAAACCCATTGTGACGGAATGGATTGTGAACCTAGTGGGAACTTGAGAATTTGGTGAGAGTGGGACTCTGTGGTAAAGTAGTGGGTGAATTGAAATTAAAATTTAGTTTAAAATTTAACTTAGAACTTTAAAACTTTAAAAGAAACTGCAAGTTTGTTAACGGGTAACAGAACCTGCCAGTCAGCAGCAGTACAATAACAGTTAACAGTCAATCAGTTGTAAATGATTGCCTGAATAAAGGATAATTACTGTGAGCTGGAAGCTGATTGAGCAGTTGTAACTGGTGTCCTCAAAAGGTATATAAAGTAGAAGCATAGAGTTCATTGTGAATGTAGTGAGAACTTGGTGTAGAGGGGAGAAAGACAATGAACAGAGGGGGAGGAGCTCAGAGAGACCTAGAATAAAAGAGTAGGTTAATTGGGGTAAGTAAACAGTAAGGAAATTAATAATCATCGAGTATCTAAAGGGAGTTTAGAAAAAAAAAAGGTTTCTAAATATAATGGACAGGCAGCTGAGACCCATTGCCTGCAATTCCTGCACCATGTGGGAACTTCAGGATGCTTCATGTGTCCTGGAGGGCCACATGTGCAGGAAATGCCTCCAGTTGTTTGAGTTCAAGTTGAGGGTTTCTGAGCTTGAGGTGTGGCTGGAGTCACTGCAGAATATACGGGAGGCTGAAGATTTCCTGGATCGGACGTTCCAGGAGGTGGTCATCCCGCAGCCACGGAGAGTTCAAGATAGCAAGTGTGTGGCCATCTGAAAGGGTAGGAAGAGACAGGCAGTGCAGGAATCTTCTGGGTGTGTGGCACTCTCAAACTGGTATTCAGCATTGAATGCCAGTGAGGGTGACAACACCTTAAAGGAATGCAGTCCTCAGCATAGCACTGTGGGGCAAAGGACTGCAGGGGGGGCATGGTGAAGTGTAGAAATGGAGTAGTTGTAGGGGATTCAATAGTCAGGGGGACAGACAGGTGTTTCTATGACCGTCGATGTGAGTCCTGCATGATGTGTTGTCTCCCTGGTGCCAGGGTAAATGACATCACGGAGAGGGTACAGAACATTCTGCAGTGGGGGGGGGAGGGGAACGGCCAGAAGTCGTGGTCCATGTGAGTATCAATGACATAGGAAAGAAAAGGGATGAGGACCTGTGTCTAGAATTTCAGGAGCTAGGGAGGAAGTTTAATAAAACAGGACCTCAAAAGTCCTTCAACCAAGCATCCGCCCATTGTAAACGCACCCAATTGGCAGCACCAAGTCTTGGCGTTCATGATGAAGCACATGCAACAGCTTTCACAAAAGGGTCTCAAGAATGGGCAAGATGTGGCAGTGGTGATGAGAATTAGAACATTTAGGGATTGATTTTGCAATGGTGGCGGGTTGGCAGCGGGGGGTAAAGGTGCGCGTGGCAAACCTGCATAAACAAAACTTACCGTTTCTGATGCGATCGCATGTTAATTGCTGATGATTAACATCCTCTCCGGGTTTCGTGCCCCGCAGCCAGCCTGATAGGCTGGCTGCCATCAGGAGCTGCAATGTGAAGGAGGTGGGTGGCAGATCCGGGGTGAAGAGGGGGAGATCGGGGGGATGAAGAGGGGGAGATCGGAGAGGGAGACATCAAACATCGGAGTAGGGTGCAGAGGTAGGTTCATTTTGTGTTTTAAGGCATGAATTAGAAGCGGTGGGCAAGCCGCCCAGGTAAGTTTAAAAACCATTCTAATCACTTAATCTGTCACAGGTGAAGTGCCTTAAGTATCTCAATGAGGCTTTAATTGCCGGCAGGACTTCCTTTCTCGGGTTGCCCGCACGCACACGGGTGGGTCCCTGGGAAACTCGGAAGTCAGCAGGTTGGAGTTGGCTTCTGAACCCGAACGGGATTTCTGCAATTTTCTGAGCCCCAACACACCTGCAATTGCCCCCTAAAATTGAGCTATTAATGTGCATTTAAAAAAAATACATAAATGAAAAACATGTCATTCTGTCAGACACCCTTGTGCATACCCTGGGTGATTACAAAACCTTAGCCTTCCTCTTCCTAGCATTCCCTGTGGCATCAGCAGAGGTAGTGACTGGTTGCTCCGATTCACGTCCTGACTACTTTGATGCTTTCGGACAACAACCTCTGGGTTTTGGAGCCCCGCCAAAGACTGCTCCACCTACACCAATGCAGAGGCAGACTTGGTCATCGGAAGAGGAGGCAGCATTGTGGATACTGGATGGAGCGGGTGCGGATAATGGGTGAGATGTGGGAGCGCTTTGAGTGGAGTCCCCACATCCATGTCCCCTTTTGACATCATCCCTCTGCCAGGCAGTGCAATGTTACACTCACCAATCTGCTGGTCAACAGCCTGGTGAGGAGATGTGGCGCTTTCTAAAGTCACAGATGAAGTTTCTGTCTGCCTGTTTAAGGTGGCAGACATGTTGACATCCAGAGTCCACACGGCTGTTGTCATGGCCTGAATGGACTCATCTGAGTACTGTGCTTGAAGTTCAATGGAAGCTGCCACTCTCTCCATCGAAGACATTCCTGCACTTTCCTATGCCACTAATCCACTAGCGATGGAGTTGGACTCCTCCATCCTATTCGCTATTGTGGAGAGTGTGCGTGGCACCTTTTCCATTGCCTCACAAAGGTGGAGCTATACCTCGATCATTCTCACTCTCAATGATGTCCCCTGGGGTTCATCATCTGGGTCCAGCTGAGCAGAGGTTGGAGACGACTGCGCTCCTCGATGCAGACTCTCCACTGCTGCCTCTGCCACCAGTATCTGCTTGTGCTCACATGTGAGCGTTGAATCACCAGATGACAATCGAACTAACTGTCTAACAGACAAACAGATCAGAGAGTGGCTCAAAGAGTGGTGTAGGAGGAAGGGATTTTGATTCATGAAGCACTGGCAGCAGTACTGGGGAAAGAGGGAGCTGTTCCGATGGGACAGGTCCACTTAAACCGTGCTGGGACCAGAGTCCTGGTGAATTGAATAACTGAGGCTGTAGATAGGGCTTTAAACTAAAAAGTGGGAAGGGGTCAGCTGAAGGGAAATTTAGAAATCTAATTAGGAAAGTTAAGACAATAGAACAGTGTAATGACTTGGGTAGAGATGAGCAGAGTGTGGCAGGAAGGGACAAAAAATTGCAAGGGATATATTGTTGATGCACTATTATCTACCAATAATAGTGCATCAACAAGTAAGGTCAAAATTAAAGACTCTTTATCTGAATGCACGGAGCATGCATAACAAGATAGGTGAATTAATTGCACAAATAGAGATAAATGGGTTTGACCTAATAGCCATTACAGAGACATGGGGCTCGATGTTATCAGGGCTGCGGGTTCACGGTGGGGGGGCCCGGCGAAATCAGTCTGCCCCCCGCACGATCGCAGCCTAATTGGATCCACTTACCTGGTCTTCCGGGTTCCCCACTGCTGATCTGCGCGTCGGGCGGGCTGCGCATGCGCAGTAAGCTCTGTCAGCTGGAAGAGCTCTATTTAAAGGGGCAGTCCTCCACTGACAGATGCTGCAACGAATAGAAAAAATTACAGCATTGAGCAGCCCAGGGGGAAGGCTGCTCCCAGTTTAATGATGCCTCACTCCAGGTAACATTAGATGGGGTGAGGAGTAGGGGGAGGACAGAGATCTTCCCCCCCCCCCCCCCCCCCCCACCACCCCCAGCGGGCGGGAGGAAGCGGCCTGCCTCTGCCACCAGGAAGGCCTGGCTCGAGGTGGCAGAGGAGGTCACCAGCACCACCAACATATCGCGCACCTGCATACAGTGCAGGAAGCGCTCCTATGACCTAAGTAGGTCAGCCAAAGTGAGTACACTTACTCATTCCCCTACACTCCGTCTGCCACATCACCGCCCCCACCCCACATCTCCTTCTGCACTGCCAACACTACTGTCACATCACCCCTCACACCCACTCAAAGCTCATCCTCATCTTACTTGCACTTACACACCTCGCCAGTACTCATCCCACCACTACCACTCAACCCAATCCTCATACAATCTCATGGCTCTATCTCATACTCACCCTCTCATGCATCTCTTTCACAGTCAGCCTCACTCAACCTGCCACTACCTGTGCTGTCGCCACAGGGAATGCATCACATATGTGCAGTAGGAAGCCTAAGGCAAACGTGTTGTGAGCATGAAGGGGATGCACAAGGGTGTTTGAGGGTTTGTCATGGTTTTTACCTATATTGAATTTCTGACCAACTCACATTACATATTATTGGCACCACTACTGCCATGTCTTTGCGAATCTTGTCTGGTTTGTGCAATAATGCCCTTTCCTGAGGATCACTATGAAGACCCACAACTGATGCCACCCATTGTGTCACTGCAGAGTGGGTGTAGGTGTATTTGCAGGGCTCTTTTGTGCAGACGACTGAGAGATGTCGGTGATGTCCCCGGTGGCACCCTGGAAGGATGCGGAGGAGAAGTTGTTGAGGGCAGTGGTGACTTTGACAGCGACAGGTAAGAAGATGGTGCTCGGGCCAACCAGGAGCAGCTCGGCATGAAGGAGGCTGCAGATGTCCACGACTACAAGTGACTCTGAGCCTCCGTGTGCACTGCTGCTCAGAGAGGTCCAGGAAGCTGAGCCTCGGTCAGAGGACCCTGTGGCGAGGGTAGTGCCCTCTGTGACGCATCTCTCTCTGCGGTTGCCCTCCTTCCTGCTGTGCAGGTGGATGTGTCAATGCACTGTGTTGTGGAGCTCCACGTGTCAGAGGTGGACGGCGTGGCCGGCGAGGCTGGTGATGCTGTTCGCCCTCAAAGGAGGTCATGACAGCAGCTACGGCGGCCCCCATCCGGAAGATGTACATCTGAGGGGGTCCGCAAGGTAGGTACATGTCTCTGGACCCCGGGGTAAGTGTGCAAGTTGGTGAATTTTCTTGTCAGGATGAGGGTGGTGGAGGCCAAACTTTGTCCCAAGTGACAGAGTGGCCTCCTGCAATGAGTGAGGGTCTCCCCTGACCTGTCAAATGGACCTTTGCAGCTGCCACAGGCTGACAGCTGCAACATGTCCATTTCAACTGGGAGTGTTTCCCCCAGTATGGGAAACAGTCCCAGTTGTGTCTAAAATACCACCCCTCCTCACATAATCCCTTAATCAGGTCTGTTAATGACCTGAAATAGCTAGATAAATATTGTCAAGTGGCATCCCGCTGGCTTTAATTGCCTGTGGGAGTCCCACATGCGGGGGCTGCGCGCACACATCGGCGCGTCTGTGGGGAACCCGGAAGTGGGCGGATAGGAGCCGGGCTCCGGACCCGCTCCGGGATTCCCCGATTTTCGCAGCCCCCCCGCCAGGAACGCACCCGATAGCGGGTGCTAAAATGAAGCCCATGGTTGCAAAATGACCAAGGTTGGGAACTAAATATTCCAGGGTACATGACATTTAGAAAAGACAGGCAGAACGGAAATGGAGGTGGTGTAGCCCTAATAAGAAAGGATGACATAAGGACAGCGGTGAGAAAGGATCTTGACTTGGAGGATCAGGAAGTAGAAACAGTATGGGTGGAAATAAGAAATAACAAGGGGCAGAAAACACTGGTGGGAGTAGTTCATAGGCCCCCTAATAGTAGCTATACCGTTGGACAGATTATTAATCATGAAACAAATTGGAGCTTTTAGCAAAGGTAATGCAGTAATCATGGGGGACTTTAATCTGCATATAGACTAGGCAAATCAAATTGGCAAAGATAGTTTGGCAGACGAGATCGTGGAATGTATTCGAGACAGTTTCCTAGAGCAATACATTATGGAACCAACCAGGGAACAGGCTATTTTAGATCTTGTATTGTGTAATGAGATAGGGTTAATTAGTAATCTCACAGTAAAAGAACCTCTGGGGAAGAGTGATCATAATATGATAATTTCACATTCAGTTTGAAAGTAACATACTTAAGTCAGAAACTAGAGTCTTAAACTTAAATAAAGCCAATTACATAGGTATGAGGGGCGAGTTGTCAAAGGTAGATTGGGAAATTAAATTAAAGGATTTGACAGCTGAAAAGCAATGGTAAACATTTAAAGAAATATTTCAATATTCTCAACAAATATACATCCCATTGAGAAATAAAAACTCCATGGGAAAAGTGATCCACCCGTGGCTAAATAAAGAAGTTAAGGAGAGTATTAGATTGAAAGAAGAGGCCTATAATGTTGCCAAGAAGAGTAATAAGCATCGGGATTGGGAGAGTTTTAGAAACGAACAAAGGACGACCAAAAAATTGATATAAAGGGAGAAAATAGAATATGAAAGTAAACCAGCAAGAAATATAAAAATGGATTATAAGAGCTTCTACAAGTATGTGAAAAGGGAGAGAGTAGAAAAAGTAAACGTTGGTCCCTTCAAGGCTGAGACAAGAGAAATTAGAATGGGGAATCAGGAAATGGCAGATGCATTAAACAAATATTTTGTATCCGTCTTCAACAATAGAAGACACTAAAAGCATGTCAAAAATAATGGGGAACAAAGGGGTAAATGAGAGTGAGGAACTTAAAACAATTAATATCACTAGAGAAAAAGTACTGGACAAACTAATGGGACTAAAAGCTGACAAATCCCCTGGACCTGATGACCTACATCCAAGGGTTCTAAAAGAGGTGGCTGCAGAGATGGTGGATGCATTGGTTATGATCTTCCAAAATTCTCTAGATTCTCGAATGGTCCCAGTGGACTGGAAGGTAGCAAATGTCACCCTGTTATTCAAAAAGGGAAAGAGAGATAAAACAAGTAACAACAGGCCAGTTAGCCTGACATTGGGAAAATGCTGGAATCCATTATTAAGGAAGTGGTAAAAAGGCACTGAGAAAATCATAATATAAGTAGGCAGAGTCAACATAGTTTTATGAAAGGGAAATCAAATTTAACAAATTTATTAGAGGTTTTTGAGGAAGTAACTAGCAGGGTAGATAAAGGGGAACCAGTGGATGCAGTATATTTGGATTTTCAAAAGACATTTGATAACGTGCCACATAAAAGGCTGTTACACAAGGTAGGGGCTCATGTGGTTGGGAGTAATGTATTAACATGGATAGAGGATTGGTTAAAGGACAGAAAACAGTTGGGATAAACGGGTCATTTTCAGGTTGGCAGGCTGTAACTAGTGGCGTACCGCAAGGATCAGTGCATGGGCCTCAGCTATTTACAATCTATGAATGACTTAGATGAAGTGACCGAGTGTAATGTATCCAAGTTTGCTGACGATACAAAGCTAGGTGGGAAAGTAAGCTGTGAGGAGGACACAGAGTCTGCAAAGGGATATAGACAGGTTAAGTGAGTGGGCAAGAAGGTGGCAGATGGAGTATAATGTGGGGAAATGTGAAGTTATTTATTTTGTTAGGAAGAATAGAAAAACAATATTTTTTAAATAGTGAGAAACTATTAAATGTTGGTATTCAGAGACTTGGGTGTCCTTGTACAAGAAAGACAAAAAGTTAGTATGCAGGTACAGCAGGCAATTAGGAAAGCAAGTGGGATGTTGGCCTTTATTGCAAGAGGGTTGGAGTACATGAGTAAGGAGTCTTACTACAGTTATACAAGGCATTAGTGAGACCTCACCTGGAGTACTGCGAACAGTTTTGGTCTCCTCATCTAAGGAAGGATATACTTGCTTTAGAGGCATTGCAATGAAGGTTCACTGGATTCATTCCTGGGATGAGAGAGTAGTACTATGAAGAGAGGTTGAGTAGAATGGGCATATATGCTCTGGAGTTTAGAAGAATGAGAGGTGATCTCATTGAAACATATAAGATTGAGGGGGCTCGACAGGTTAGATCCTGAGAGATTGTTTCCCCTGGCTAGAGAGTCTAGAATAGCCGGCATAGTCACAGGATACGGGGTCGGCAATTCAAATCTGAGATGAGGAGGAATTTCTTCACGGAGGGTTGTGAATCTTTGGAATTCTCTACCCCAGAGGGCTGTGGATGCTGAGTCATTGAATGATATTCAAGGCTGAGTTGGATAGATTTTTGGACTTTAGGGGAATCAAGGGATATAGGGATCGGGCGGGAAAGTGGAGTTGAGGTCGAGGTTCAGCCATGATCTGATTGAATGGCAGAGCAAGCTCGAAGGACCGTATGGCCTACTCCTGCTCCTATTTCTTATGTTCTTATGACCCACCGAAATGTGAGTATCTGAGCTGGTGCATGGCTGGATATGATGTGACGGTACCTCACCCTCAGAGGAATGGTGCTCTTCTGAGGAATCTGCTTCTTCCAAGGCACGTCCCTCCTCATCAATCCTTGCTGGAAGAGAATATAAAGTGATATTAACAATCATCACAGAAGTTAGTTTTCAATGAGCATTCTGAAGTGTGCAACAGATCAATCATTGATAACATCAAATCATTATATGTGCGAAGGATGTTACTTCCGTCACCAGCCATTTGCAGGTTGCCAGTTCACCATCTCCGACAGCCAAGCATTCCAACATGCCTCTGAGCCATGAGGCTTCCTCCTCTGCATCTTTCAGGGGCACTATTTGTGGTGCCCCCCACCCCCCCCCCCAGTCCTACTCCTCTCGTGCATTTTGCACTTTCTTCTCCTACAAGGGGAGAAAGAACAGATGTGTGAGTGGGTGAAGGTGACGTATTCACCCGATGGGTGAGGCTGTCAATGAAGCAGATGCATCAGAGGGTGAATATCAGACAGATTCATCACATTGCATCAGGATTGGGGTGAGTGGCAGTGTGTTCACAAATGGGGAGGTGAGGAAGTGCTCAGAAAGTGAAGGTAAGTTGATGACACTTAAGTGGGTGTGAGGAGTGGTGTGATGGAGTAGACTTGGCAAGATGGCGGGTGGGTGAGTAATCGCATGGGAAACCAGAAAATCTTTTCTACGCATAAGCTCGAGCAATCGCGACTAAATGGAAGGTCCTTAATATTACTTCCGGGTTTCGTGCCTCACCAGAGTGAGGGGGGGTAATGTACATCATACGATGTGGGTGAATCTGGAACTGTACTCATTTTTCCTGACCTGGTGAGGTCATTAAAGCGCTTCCTGCACTGCACAAATCATCGTACCACGGTGCTCCTGCTGCTCAGCTCCTCTGCCACCTCGTGCCAGGACTTCTTGGTGTCAGAGGCAGGGCGCTTCCTCTGATCAGCCGGGCACAGTATGTCCCACCTGCTCCTCACACCGGCCTGTAGCAACTCAAGAGAAAAGTTGTTAAAGCAGGGTGCTGCCATATTCCTTTGATGCTGCATCTCTGCGGATTCCTCCTTTGTCCCTCAAAATCCATGGTTGCAATAGCCCTTTAAATACCCCAGTTCCCAGCACGTCATTTTGGATGTGCAGTACACCCGCTGCACAGCCTGGAGACGCGAAACCCAGAAGTAACATTAAAGCCTTCAATTTAATCATCATCGCGCGAACCAACAGGCAGAAAATTTTTCCGGGTTTCCGTCACTATTCCCCCCCCCCCCCCCCCCCCCCCGGCTGACTTCCCGCCACCATATTAAAATCGTGCCCTGTGTATGTGTGAAATTGTGTGTGTGAAAGAGACAGTTTGTGAGAGAACTTTTAACCTTTATCGCTGAGCAAAAAATGAGTGGCAGCAAATTGGTACACCATGGAAAAGAAAATCAGATGAGGTGTAAAACAGGTGGCTGATTCGCTATCACCCATTGTTGGCGAGCCAATTAGAAGTTAAAATTACCCCCAATGTGTGCGTGGGTGAAACTGTAAAAGTTTACGTGAAGTGTGTGTGAAAAGTGAATGTGAGAGAGAGTGTGAAAGTGTCTGAGTGGAGGAGGGAAAGAAGAGGAATCAATTTCCTAATTTCAGGAAAGCTCAGCAGTTGTTTGTTTTTAATTCTTTCCTGACCGATTGGCAAATGTCACTTGTTAAGTTAACAAGAACATCCAACTCGAACAGACGTGATTAGTTGCATCAGATTTTCGCACTGGAAATGTGAACAGTTATATTTGTCAATTATAAAATGACAACAGGCTACATTAAAAAAACTCCACATCAGACCAGCTTCCAGTTGATACGACTGTCAGGTGGCTCCCAGGAACTGACAATCTGAAAGGATTTGGTTGCCTCACTTCAGTCAGGTTTTGATATATATATTCCACAATGCCCAACACTGCTTTTTAAAAAAAACACTGCTTACCTTGGGTGACACTTCTGTGATCAGAGGTCTGATAGCAAAACTTCAAATGGTTTTATCACTGCTCCTGACGGTTAGGTATCTATTATAGTGAAATGTGAAGACTTGTCCCTCCCAGCACTCCTGGAACCAGATGTGAAAGAGAGCTGAGAACACACAGTAAGTAGTAAAGGATTGAGCAGCAAACTTTCACTACTTTTACTGTTGTGGTTAGGACTCTGGGAGATTGATGCTGAAATGAAGACCCACAGCTCTGAGTGCTGCACTTCACTTTATACAGCACCTGAGCTCTGCCAGTTCCTGTCTGAGGCCTATTGGAAAGAGGCACTTGTCTCTCCCTGCCCCAACCTTCATTCTTGGGACCCACGAGAATGTGGGCCATAGATGCCACCAACAGAGCTTGTTTCAATTACATTCTGGCACGTCGGCAGTGGTGAAACTAACCCAACACCACCACCCCCACCACCAACTGAACACCATCAATATAAAAGGGCCTTTTTTATATTGTGCCAGTTGAAACTGTGGTAAGATGCTTTCAACAAGACTTACACTAACAATCTAATTGCAATACCTTGGCTATTTTCTTTTAAATTGCTGTTAGTGTTTCAATGATCTTCCAATGCAAAGTGTTCTCTGATCCTCCTACAGAAATGTTTTATTCAAGATTTTTACTTCTTGCTGCACCCTTGAAGAGATTGGACACTTCACGTTGAGCAGAGCGCACTGTCTCCATTCAGCCATTGGTTCTCTCACTGAAACTTGATTCTCATTATGAGGATTCATTATATTTCTGTAGGTGGATGATGATGATTGGAAAATGCCAGTTTATTTCCTAATTCAATGCTAGAGAATTAAACATTCAGCTACTATTGGGTTGGAAAATAAACTACTGTTATAGTTTAAGGGTAGAGTAATGTGGTGGTTATGGTGCTGGTCTAGCAACCCAGAGATTTTAAGTTTATTGCTCACGCTAACAAGTTCTGAAATCAAATTCAAGAAATCTGGTAATTTGTGGGCTAGCTCCAAAAAACAAATTATCCATAAAAGCTGCCTAGTTGTTATAAAAGTCCAACTGGTTCACCAGTGTCTTCAGGGAAGTGAAGCTACCCAGTCTGACTCTAGTCCACACTATGTGGTTAACCCTTAAAGCCTTTTTGAAGTGGCCTAAGAGACAGCCCAGGGCAATGATGAATGGGCAATAAATGTAGCCTTGCTGGCATCACCCACTTCCCAGGAAGAAATAAAAAGAAGTAATGGAACTGCTGGTCTGGTAGTTTATTTTCCCCTTTTTGTTGGGAAAGAAAGAACTTGCATTTATATAGGGCCTTTCACATCCTCAAGACATCTCACAATGCTTCACAATCAATGAATTACTTTTGAAGTGCAGTCACTGTGGTTTTGTAGGCAAATGCAGCAGCAAACTCCCACAAAACAACCAATGAGATATATGACCAGTTAATCAGTTCTTGGTGTTGGCTGTATCAGGACACTGGGAGAACTCCCCGTTCCTCCACATAAAGTGCTATGGGATCATGTACCTTCACCTGAACCATCGAAACAGGCAGACAGATCTGAAAGATGGAGGAGCCTGGCATTCACTTGCCAAATGCGATTGATGGAATATATTTAACTCTGATACAAAACACTGTTACTTCTTATCTTTACTTTGAAATCATTATTTTGTGTTTATTATGATCTTGCTGCTTTAAAGGCAGTTTCACAGCTGATTTAAAGCCCAAATTGTCAAGATTAATGTAGAGGCATCCTGAATGCCACTAGGTTAATCATTTATGTAAACGCAGGTGACGCTGCCATCAATGAACCAAACACAAGCCTGGATGAATAAATTCTTCTGTGAGTCATGACTTAGTGGGTAGTACTCTCCCCTCTGGGTCAGAAGGTTGTGGGTTTGAGCCCCACTCCAGAGACTTAAGCACATAATCTAGGCTGATTCTTTGCTGCAGTACTGAGGGAGTGCTGCACTGTTGGGGGTGCCATCTTTCAGATGTGATATTAAAGTGAAGCCCCATCTGCCAGTTCAGATAGATGTAAAGAATCCCATGACACTATTTGAGGAATAGCAGGGAGCTCTCCTGGTGTCCTTGCCAACATTTATCCCTCAACTAATACCAACAAAACAGACTATCTGATCATTTATCTCATTGCTGTTTGTGGGAACTTGCTGTTTGCAAATTGGCTGTTTCACAGATATAATTCAAAAGTGTGAATTGTTTTGGCGTGTCCCGAGTTTGTGAAAGGTGCTATTATTGGTCTTTTTAGTGCTTTGGGGATTAAAAGTCAGCTCTGAAGTTATAATTCTTGGATTTATGCCTTTCGTTTTATTGGCAAAATCATTTATTTCTTACATGAAACATTCTCAAAATATGTTGAAATAATTTCACAGGTGAGGCTGAGATTAGCCTATGATGTGGGACAAATTGCTCTGGTCATTATGTGTAGTGATGCTGTCAATATGTTCAGTGCAACTGTCAGTTTAGAATGGCAGAAGCCAGCCACATGCCTAACAATAATACTGAGGCATTAGAGGGCGGATAACTTGACCTTTAACCCTGCATTATTGAGTACTGAGGCCTGCTCGGTGCCTATAGTAAGGGCGACAGGCACTGTCAGTGCTCCAAGCCTGTGCAACACACTACATGAAAGGCTGATTATCGTCTCAACATTTACTCAAATTAGTAGCAAGCCCTGTAATGTGGTTGGAATACCTGATTAAGTGGAGCTGCTTTTCAATTCATTCTTGGAATATGGCCATCGCTAGCAAGGCCAGCATTTATTACCCATCCCTAGTTGCCCTCGAGAAGAATGCTGGTGAGCCGCCTTCTTCAACCGCTGCGGTCCGTGTGGTGAAGGTGCACCCACAATGCTGTTAGGAAGGGAGTTTGAGGATTCTGATCCAGCAACGTTGAAGGAACGGTCGATATATATCTAAGTCAGGATGGTTGTGACTTGAAGGGGAACGTGGAGGTAATGGTGTCCCAATGTGCCTGCTGCCCTCATCCTTCTAGGTGGTGGAGGTCACGGGTTTGGGAGGTGCTGTCGAAGAAGCCTTGGCGGGAGGTCATGGACCGACACTGAGGCCTCCCCTTTACGGGAGGCCTGCAGCAAAATTTATGTTGTGCCTTGCTGAGTGGCCCTTTCTTTCACATGGGCCCATGCCTTGTTGAAAGCCCTTCTGCCCCATTGCCTCCAGTGCTGAATTAGCACAGTGGGTATTTCTTGTGGAGTTAACTGTTCCTCCCCATCCCCCAAAAAGGCATATCTTTAAAGAGCAGCCAGCAGCCCTCCAACAGCTGCTGCCACTTGATAATCCACCCCTCCCCCCCAAAAACTACTGTGCTATCCCACTGCATCATGTGCTAGGCACTGGGAGCTCTCTCTAAATATGTTCATATGACCACGTTGTATTGTTGGATGATGTCAGCTAAATGGGGTGCAGGCACTCACAGTGCCAGTGAACCACCTTATCGGCACCATCATTAGGGTTTTAAACCTACAACTTAACTTAAATGAACGATCCACTACTTGTCAGAATTGTAAGTTTCCCTTTAGTGATTCAAGTTAGAGATTTACCTAAAACGAAAAACATGCACCGTCAAAACTGTGAAACTGCTGTTACTGCCGACAAATGCTAAATCCTGTTTTGCTTTTTAAGTCAAAATGACCGACAGCATCAATAAAAAAAAAGTATTCCAATGAACTCTGCTCGAACTCTTTGCTTAGGTTATCTGATCTGGTGCACCATGAATGGAAAAGAGTTCTGCTCTAACTCTTAGGTCATCTTTTAATACAAAGTAAAGATACCTAGAACTTCTCTTGATACAATGCAGCTGTAATAGGGCAGCTCTGAGGAGATGGAGGGGGGGACAATATGTGGGACCAGTGAAGTTGGGAAGGAAGGAAACTAATATTGTGAGTAATATCTCTATCACAATGGCAACATTGCTGGGATACACACATTGCATTCACACTACCCTTGCATTTCCTTCAAGTTATTTAGCTGGGTGCAAGCTGTAACTTTTATTCCAGTGCATCTTTGGTATGTTTGCATTGATGCAGGTCAGTAGCAGGGTTGTGAAAGATGGGCATGAAAATGGGATCTTTGAACTGAATGGTATTCACCAACAGGTATTAGGAACATAGGAACAGGCATAGGCCATTCAGCCCCTCGAGCTTGTTCCGCCATTCTATTAGATCATGGCTGATTGTATTGTACTGTTATTTGCTGTTATTAGTGCTGGGTTATCAAAATAAAAAATGAATTTCATACATGTTATAAAATGTAGCTGCTAGAATTACTTATTTGTACTTTGGAAGACATTAACTATTATTGTCATGCACTTTCTTCTGCTTTCTTAATGATGATTATGATATGTCATTCTACAGCCATTTGGTACAATTTCTGTGCTGTGAGTGGGTGTTTGGGGTCTATGTGTCAGTGTTTTCTAATATACAAACTGTCACAGGGCCCCATCAGAGTGATGTGACTGACCCGTGATTGTCTAATATCGTATCGTACGTATTAAGAAGTTTAGAGCAAGATAATACTTAGCCACAGCTCCTACACTTAAAGAAAGGTGCCATGGACCATCGCTGAGGCCCATAATTCTCTGCACTGCATTTCTTCTGAATACCATCTTTGGGGGAGGGGGGGGAAGAGTTGTGACTTTTAGAAAGAAATAGTGGTCTTCAAAGGGTTCATCACCCTGCTGTGTGAGGGATGAGCTGTCTCCTACTTTAGTAACACAGGGGCACGTTTTTCTTCACTGGTGTAGAAACATTTTTCACCATTGCTTACAATAATAACTGAGGGGATTTTTACCATTATAAATGCATCTTCCTACAGCAATCCTCGGCAAAACAAAAGTTCTAGCCTGGAAGATGAATGCAAGGGCTACTTAACTCCCAGTGACAATAAATTGCAAAACTTAATATATTCCATTTAATGGGTAAAAACAAATCACTTAGTTTAAAATCTGAGCATTGTTCCAAAATGGAACCACTTGTGCTAATGGGCTTAATGCAGAGCACTATTACAAAACATGATTAAACATTGACACAAACTCATCTGTCTTCTTAAATAGGCACACTGTATTTTCACCAGTCTGAGGAACTAGTGGCTCGAAGTCACGTAGCCCTGCACTCTATTCTGGGCTGTCTTGAAACGCCCTTTGAAAGATGGAATGCTTTCTCCAGTCTTTCCCTAAGCTTTCATAGTATTTCTTTGAAGTAATCATTTGAGTATAAAACAGCTCCATTTATCACCTATCTGATTTCCCTTGTTCAAAAACAATCGTTTCCAGAAACTACTTTCTTTTAAACAAAAACTTATATAATTGCCACTGTTAATTGGGCAGTAGCTTTGTTCTTTGGAGGGCATGGGGTAAGCACCCTGTGTGACCACAGTTTTTACTGCAGTTCCTAGAAACTGTTGTCTCCTGTACCTTTCTAAGTCTCTGCCCTCACAGACGTATAACCCAAGGGCTCGCCTTACCCCACTTGCAGTAAGCTATGGATTTAATGTGGTTTTGCCTCACATTACCCAATTCCTCGTAAAGTGGAAAATATTAAACACACACCAGAGGTTTATAGACTAAAGTCTCTCAAACCTAGATTTATAAAGAAAGTGTAATGTCAATCACATTAACCATCAAGTACTACAAGTGCAACATGGCAAGAGGGGCCAAAAATCAGCGGGTCACAATCCAAGCAGTTACACCATGATCGCGCCCATCGGTACCCTCCTGTCCTGACCCTGCTGGAGTTTATGGGATCAGCACCTCATTACTGAGACAGGTAGGTGCAAGTGCCCTTTTAGGGGCATCTCTGGTGTCCTCCTGCCCTTAGCAACTGGAATCTCCAGCTCCTGCCTATGGGGGGGCTGGGGGGTTGGGTAATTGGTGATCCCTTTGACCCACCCTCTTGGTCCGAAATGAGCGCAGAACCCTCGTTTCAATATTAAGATGAGACTCCTGAGCTCATTTCTAAAATAAAAGGGCCCCAACCAATTTAGCAGTGGCCAGAACTCCTGTGCAGATTGGGCGTGGGTCTCTGCCCTGCTAAATTAATTACTCTTGTGCCCATTTTAGGCCCATAAAATCGGTGCAACAATGTTAAATTTAGATCCTAGAGCTTTATAAACCTTACTCCCGCTCAAAGTCTGCTGTCAAGCAAATCAGTGGACGAGATGAGGGAGTACCAAGGGGCAGGGGCATAGCTGGACCATGCATAGATGAGGCTACACCACATCCGCCCGATTCAGCCTTCCTGCCTCACTATTTAAATTCATGGTTAGAAAATCGTGTGGATTTTCTGCCCAGGTGATTGTTTGATGTCCTGGTTGAAACAAGGAAAAAGTGCCCCTCTTGTGATTCTAGCAATTGCAAACGGTTTTCTCCTTTCTCTTCATTCTGGCGTTCGGTAGACATTATTTTATTTAATTACAATGAGGCACACAGCACGATGGTCCACCAATGCACTGTGCCACCAAGTGGTGGGACAAGAATTTGCTTTTGCAGTTTTTGATGGTTATCATTCTCAGCTATGCCATCTGGGAGGGGTGCTGAGCAGAGGGAGGAAGAGTGGCAGAGCCAGTGATTGAACCTGCTCTCTTGCAGGCCTGCTGGTTAGCCCAACCTTCGAATCAGTAGATGCCTTGGAGCAGGTTGGCAGCCCTCCCTGTGAGCAGTGGACTGGTGTACATTATGATGAAAACTTTAGAGAGTGAAGAAAATGATCTTTAAAATGTTGTTAAATTAAGCATAAAGTTATCTTTGAGTTGATCTACATGTTTTTTTAAAAATAATGTTATTTAAGACAAGGTTTGTAATTTTGGTTGACTCTTTACACAATTTGCTGCCATCTGTTTGACGTGATGTTTCAGAGAAACCATAGCACAGGAGCTAGCTTATTATTTCAACTCTGAGACCTGGGTTAGAATCCAACCCAGGATGGATGAAAGTCTCCAGGTATAAGGGTCCTAAGTGAAACGAGTTTTAGCAGCAGGCATAAATGTTCATTTATCATCCTGTCTCACTTATTGATGGTACTGCCCCTGTCCCCCCTTCACTGGGTGATGTCAGCTAAATTAACGCACAAATAAAATCACTAACCAATGCATATTCTACTCTTATCTCTCCTTCCTGATTTAGAAAGTCTATCTTGTCATTGAATTCTGTGAACTTGGGGAGCTGAAGGGAATTCTGGCAGAGAAAGGTCATCTGAGTGAGTCTGAAACCAAACATATTATTTCCAGCTTGGCAAGTGCAATTTTTTACCTCCACAAAAATGGTAAGAAGCTCTGTACCACGTTAATAGTTGTAGCATTGTAACCAGTAATTACCTACAACCCTCTGTAATTCTGTACGTTTTATTTCCCTCAGTTGTGACCATCTGCTGCTGGTCCAAATCTAGCACGTTATTTGTGCCCGAGCTAGAAATAATATTATTAAATTGTGTGACAGGTCAATATCTGTGACCTTTAATGTTTACAACGCAACAATTTCAGACTCACTGTATTATGGAAAAAACTAATTCTGGCGATATTGTGGCACATCCAACATTTTTCTATCGATCCCTGAAGTATTAACGCTTATTCCACATGTCTGTTTAGTTGTTGTTAGAACAGTTTAATAAGGTTAGAAAATATAGGGGTAAATTTTGCAAGGCTCTACTTGAAATGAGGCAATGAGTGAGAAATAAAGCTATAACACAATAGTATTAGGTTTGGTTCAGTGATAGTACAATTGCCTCTAAGTCAGAAGGCTGTGGAGCCCCACTCCAGAGACTTGAGCACACAATCTACACTGATGCTTCGGAGGTGCTGTCTTTTGGATTGAGATGTTAAACTGAGCAAAGCCTTGCAACATTTACCCTTACAAATCATGTCAAAGGACAAATCCACTCAGGATCAAGGAAGCGCAAACATTTTGTCCTCATGGAGCACACTGTATGTACTACGTAACCTTGGGAGTCACAGATAAAGTTAAAATCCATCTTCCTATTAATTTGCATATATCTCAAGTTGCTCATATTAGTAGATCTTAGTGTTCAGATTTAGGATTTATGAACTGTCACATTTTGGGACTTTAAAACAAAAACAACTTTCCACAGGCAGGATTTGAAAATTGTGACATTTAAATGTTGGGTTTTTAAATCAAAGTGTATTCACACAAGTTAGAAATAGTACTGAAACAAAAGGTGGTTTAAAGTGCTACTGAGCAAGGGGGGCATTGATGTTGTTTCCCCAAAGACCAAAAACAATAAGCAATTTATTAGATTGTCTCGGTAATCAATGAACACCTCATTGTGTTTGGAAGTACTGGTCCCAGGCAATTGTTCTTTGTTTTGCATTATTATACAAAGAGAAGTTGTGTGTTTCAATTAAGTGAGTCCAATTGTAACTGTTGCACCATGCGTTCACTGGCTGTCTAAGAAATAAAACAGCTTAATGCTTCATTATGACCTCACCTAACTAAAATGCAAACCATCTGCCTACTCATAGACTGGGGAAGTACATGTGAGGGCATGTGCACAAGACACAATGTCCAGTTTGTATGACGTTACTAGAATCAGTTATTAGGGTCAGAGTGATTGAGCATTTGGACAGCTTTTTACTATATGTATAAATGACTTGGATGAAGGAATAGAGAGCCGTATATCTAAGTTTGCTGACGAGTTAGGTGGCACAGTAAATAGTGTAGATGGGAGTTGCAAAGGGACATTGATAGATTAAGTGAATGGGCAAAACTGTGGCAGGTGGAGTTCACTGTGGGAAAGTGCAAGGTCATCCACTTTGGACCTAAGAAAGAGCTAAAAACTGTGGATGAGCAGAGAGATTTAAGGGTCCAAGTACAGAAATCACTAAAAGCTAGTGGATAGGTACAAAAATAATTTTAAAAGGCTAATGGAATGTTGGCCTTTATCTCAAGAGGGCTGGAATACAAAGAGGTGGAAGTTATGTTATAGTGTACAGACCTTTGGTTAGACCATCTGGGCTACTGCATTCAGTTCTGAGCACCGCACCTCAGGAAGGATATACTGGCCTTGGTTGGGGTGGGGGGGTGCTGCGCAGCTTCACCAGAATGATACCAGGACTAAAAGAGTTAAGTAATGAGGACAAGTGGCATAAACTGGGCTTGTAGTCCCTTGAATATAGAAGATTAAGGGGTGATCTAATTGAAGTGATTAAGATGATTAAAGGATTTGATAGGGTAGAGATAGAGAAACTATTTCCTCTGGTGGGAGATTTCAGAACAAGGGGACATAACCTTAAAATTAGAGCTAGGCCATTCAGGGGTGATGTCAGAAAGCACTTCTTCACACAAAGGGGAGTGGAAATCTGGAACTCTCTCCCCCAAAAAGTTGGATCAATTGAAAATTTCATAACTGAGATTGATAGATTTTTACGAGGCAAGGGTATTAAGGATTACGGAGTTAAGATGCAGATCAGCCATGGTCTAATTGAATGGCAGAACACGCCCGAGGGACTGAACGGCCTACTCCTGTTCCTAGGTATGGCGAGTTGGCTACATTATTTCCTCCCCTAGGTTACGCTATCAGGTTGGAAGATATTGGGCATGTAACGGGATTACCTTACAATGACGTCACTGAACCCAAGGAAGTATCTATAGCAGACCCGAATTTGTAACAATAACGCAACAGCACTAACAACAACCTTTTGAGAACTCCAGGCCCAGGAATTTCAAACAGGACAGAGTAGCAAGCAAGAACAATGGGGATGAATCCATGTTCCCAGTGGGTAGCGGCACTTGGAGGAGGTTGTACAACTGTGATTTCCCATGGTGTGCCCCCATCGATGGTTGTTCCCCACGGGTTGTGGAATAAGTCCTAGCAAGTGCATATAAGATTGAATTGCCTAGGCTTTAAGCAGCAGATTGTCAGTCCTTGGGCCCCAAATTGGACACCCTGCTCTATCTAATTAGATATAGTCATACTGACATGATAGCTGTGAACAGTGGTTCCATTGTTTTGGATCTATTCTACTTCAGAACTCTCAATGTTTTATTTATTCTCTTTTTTAGATATTATTCACAGGGATCTGAAGCTGGAAAACATCCTGGTGAAAAGTAGTGATAATGCAGATGACAACGAACTAAAACTTAATATCAAAGTAAGTCTTACCAGTGATGCGCCTGCTGTTATATATCTGCGCACAATGCAAGGCGCTGAAATCAGCAGTTTGTATATTGGTCTGATTTTGTAAGGTTACAGTTCTGGGTCAACGACAAAAAAAATCAGTGAGTATTTAACCCAAGTCTTGAACGGGTATACAAGCCCTACTTTCAAATGTCTTACAAGGAAATCATTTTTCATTGTAAGCAAGAGATACTGGCATACTAATAAGGTAAAAATGAGAAAAGACCAATCAATTAAACTCACCCTAATATCTTGATCTTTCTACAGAACAACCTAGCACATCACTTCCCTTGCATAAGTTTATATTCCCTTGCTTCGTGTTGAATCAGGAATCTATTCTCTTTCTGAATGTTTCAACATGGCCCACTTTCAATGCGCTAGATGCTTGTCTATATCAAAGAGCAGGAATTTCAAGGCTTTGATGTTGGGTTACACCATGTAGCCTTACCCCTAATCTGCACCTAGTGAGGATCTAGAACAGATCAACTTCTCATAAGTCAACAATTCCTGGTGTGAAGTAGTTATTGTCAGTTATATTTAGCTGAGTTTTATTTTAGTTTATAATTATATCTCCTAATTCTATTCTGCTGGATCGGCACAGAGGAATTCCCTAAACTCACCTCTCTGACCCTCTTTCAATTTTGAAAACCAGGATCTTGGCCCTTTCTGCATGATGGTGCAATTCCCCAGGATGAAGTATTAGAGAGCTGGTAGTGCCATACTACATGATGAGTCTCTGCCTCCAGGAAAAGGAGGGGAATAAGCTGTTTTTGAAAGTATACTTTCCCTTGTGTTCACTTTCTTGTTCACAGGTGACAGACTTTGGCTTGTCTGTGTTGAAGGACGTTGCTGGTGTTGGCAGAAAATCAATGTTACAGGACACATGCGGTACACCTTTATACATGGGTAAACGGCAGGCACTTTGCTCAGATTAAGTGATGGAAACTGAAATTGAAAACTAGAAGCTTCATTTTTCCACTTACATTTCTAATTCTTGTTATTTGGCAGCCCCAGAAATAATCAATAACTATGACTACAGCCAGCAGTGTGACCTCTGGAGCATTGGAATCATCATGTATACTCTGTATGTACCTATCCTGCTGCTTAATGGGGTTTTCTAACTGTATTACTTCCTATGAAAATTAATTTGGAGCCATAAACATGTGCATGAGTAGAATTGATTTAATCACACTCAGATTCTCTCTGTACAAATGATGCTTTTTGTATCATAGGGTTGACCCCACAAGAGACCCATGCATCTACCAAGATAATTATATAGCACGCTATTGAAGCTTAACTTTGGATGTCTGGACAGATGAGGGATATATTACAATACTACAGTGGCCTACCCTCCAGGATTGCCCTGGAGTCTCCAGGAATTGAAGATTAATCTCCTGGGCACTGCTGGGGGCATTAAAAAAATGCTTTCTTAAAAATTTCTTTGTACACTTTTCTTTATTAGTTATAAAAATATTGGAGATGGGGAAAAAGGCTGTTTTACTGGGTGGGGAAGTTGGAGGCTGGCAGTCATGTAATGAAACCTCCAGGAATACCTCCAACCAGAGTTGGAAACCAGAGTTGGAAACCATATACTTGCACAACTTGGAGAAGCCTAATCATGGAGCAGGGGGACCATAGCCAATGAAAGAACAAGCCACTGGTAAATAACCCAGAAGATAACCCTGCTTTCCCAAGACTTTTATCTTGTTGTATTTATATCCAATGATGAAACACTCATTTAGAGTGGTAGTACAATTTGGGCCTGTGCAAGAGGACTGTGAAATCATTGACCAAATGGTTTGATCTTTCACAAGAACCCACTCACAATTAAAATCTAAATGCAGGGGAATGTCCAATTTCTTTTGCTGTGGTATCTATAGGGCAGATTTTCCAGCTAGTAGGATCAGTCCTGATGGTGTGAAATGGGAGTACAAGGGCCAGGAAATTAGGCAAGGATTTTACCAAATCCCCGCATAATTCGCAATGCATGGCAATTTCCAGTTGGCCTTTTAAGTCAAAGTTCCAAGAGCTTCAGTACAAGAAGACTGAGAGGTGACCTGATAGAGATCTTTAAAATTATGATGGGTTTCGATAGGGTAGACATAGAGATGTTTCCACTTGTGGGGGGAGTCCATAACTATAAGATAGTCACGAATAAATTCAATAAGGAATTCAGTAGAAACTCCTTTACCCGGAGAGTGGTTAGAATGTGGAACTCGCTACCACATAGAGTAGTTGAGCTGAATAGCATAGATGCATTTAAGGGGAAGCTAGATAAATACAGAGGGAGAAAGGAATAGAAGGATATGCTGATAGGATGAGATGGTGGGAGGTGGCTTATGTGGAGCATAAACACCAGCATAAACCTGTTGATCTGAATGGCCTGTTTCTGTGCTGTAAAATGCTATGTAATAATCTGTGCTATGGAAATCTAAATTAGTCTTCATGATTTCCCTTGTCCACAATGGGTAGTCAAGGGCTTTTAATTCCTGGGCACTCACAGAACGAGGCCTTGCACAGGCCAAAGAAGAGGCTACATTACTTCTTTAACAAACCTCGGATGGCTGATCTATCATCAACAGCACACTGGCGGTCTACAGTCCTGTCTGGCTCAGGTATCAGATTCCAAGGCTGCCACAGGCGGTTGATTAGTTTCCAATCTTCCATTGCCAGGTTTGTCATCTTGGAGCCACCTTCACCCCAAGGAAGACAGTTGATCAGGATATTCTACTCATTCATCCAAAAGGAATGTCCAAATAGTTATTGCACCTCATGTATCAAAATACAGTTCTGAGTGAATTGAAAAGCTAAAATGAAAAGATTTCTTATTTCATTTTGTTTGTGCTGCAGGCTATGTGGCCAAGCTCCTTTTACAGCCACAACTCCAGAAAAACTGTATGAAGAAATCAAAAAAGGGGAGCTGGATTTTTCTCATTCATCTCTGGAGTCCATTAGTGAGAGCGGTAAGACACTTAAGTACAGTGGCATTGCAACTAAGCCTAATGCAACAAGACAGATAATGAGTAACCACACTGTTAGGATTTTCTAACTGTTGTGTGTTGTAGGATTTTTATCTAAGTTTTAGTTTAATATTTATTGGCATTTTAAAAATTGTGTCATGGTACATTAGAAATTCAAAACCAGCCTCATTTGTAGAAATCATGTCACAGGTTAACTTGATACATTGTGATGATTGTTTGGTTGGTGTCTGGGCAATTTGCTTGAGGGACGAGCCAAGCCACTCAACTCAAATACATGCTGTATGATTTGTTCAGAGATGTGTCTGATTGGCAACTTGTTGAATTTAACACAGTACTTTAAGTCCATGAAACTCCGGTTAATGTTTGAGTTTGAGCTGGAGCCTTTGAAGAGAAAACAAGCTGTCTGGAACTTCTAACGAGAGCTAGTTGAGGTAAATAACACAAGAAAATTAATCACATAGTTTTAGCAAAAGTTACAAATATTATACTAGGAGCTAGAAAAGCTGAACTACTACTGTTAATATCTATGCTTTGTTATTGCTCTTTGATTCTTTTAATTTTTTTTTGGCATTAACACCTAAATAAGGGCTAGTGTTAGCATTACTTTGCTACCTTTTGAAGATAAGGAGGGTCTTGTAGAGGCAAGAGATAGAACCTGTGGTTGAAACAATCTAAAGAGTTCATTACCCTGGGACACACTAATACTTCCTAGATAACAGGACTAAGAAAACTTTCTCCAGGACATAGGAAGCAGGGACTGCCCTAGGAGAGTAATTTGAAAGAGAATAAAAAGGGTAAGGAACCCAAAAATGTAATGTTTCTGGAAGTGAGTAATTTTAAAGGACCATTGTTTTCCATAGTGGAGGCTGTTCCCAAGAATAATGGTATTAAGTTGTGGGAATTGTTTGTTAGTTCAGTGATCATGTCAATAGTGCTCAGCTGAAACCATGAATCTCATCTCCTGAGCCTGGATCTGTTCCACCCTGGGCTCTGGCTAGGACAAGCTAGTGACAATGTGCAGCTTCTGCCAATGTAGATCAGTTGGCTTCCCCTTTTATCCTACCCTTCCTACCACTGGCTACATTCCTAGCCTCCATTCAGTGCCAAAATATGTAATATTTTACCTCTGGGGGAATGGGCTATAAAAATACAAGTATCATAGCAAACCTCTTAATAAATATGGCACCGTTTCAACTCATTAAACAGCAATATTGAAAGGATTACAGCCTTACCTCTGTATCTTTCCCTCATATAACAGTGACTTCACTTCAAAAAGTATTTCATTGGCCGTAAAGCGCTTTGAGATGTCCTGAGGTAGTGAAAAGACACTGTATAAATGCAAGTTCTTTCATTATCACAGTTTAAAATAAACAATCTAATACTCAGAAACTAAAGGAAAAGACATAGGGTAATTGTGCACGGCTCCTCTCCCAGGACAAGGCCTCACAAGACGGGAACGGGATCAGAGACAGGATGGAGCTTAGGGTACTATAGGGCTGATCCTGCGCCCTGCACTCCCATCTAGCAATGTTCCACACTGGAAGCCTTGCTTAGCCCGGTATGATAGGGACATATACAGGCATAAAATAGATTTATATTTCCAGAGATCAGGCTGACTGGATACTAAGTCATAATTGTACATATATTTCTATGAGGGTTTGTCATACGAACAGCTATACTGCTGGGTCTCCGAGAGACCGAAACTTTAAATACCAAACATTTAGCTAGTAAGCTGCCTTGTTGTAGTTCTACTGCTACACATCGAAGAATTTCACGAGTACACTGGCACAGCTGTTCTATTGAAATACGGTACAACAGTGGGAATATTTTATCATGTTTTCTACTTCTTTTTAACAGCTCGCTGTGTGCTAAAAGACCTTTTAATAGTAGATCCAGCCCACAGAATGACAGCCAGTGAACTGCTAGATCATCATTGGATAACTGTGAGTAATTATAATTAAATTTGTTTGAAATACTCGACTGATCAGAGAGGCAACATTGTACTTGCTATTGAGCCACATGCATTCAAGTAGGGCGTATTTGTTATGCTGTATGCACTATTTGTGTTTTTGTAGGTTTTCTGCTCGAACTCGTGTGCAGCTTAGACTTGGATTCCCACTATACACACAAATACATATGTACGCACACATACCCCTACCCATAAGGGAGTAAAATCAGTTGTATTCGGTAAATACTGTAATTTGACTATGTTGAATGCCCATGTTTACATCGGCACAGTTGGGCTGAACTTTTTGCCCACAATGTACCCCAAAAAACAAATTATGGGCATGATGATCAAAATGAAGGTGTACATTTTAATAAAAAAGAAAAACCAAATTGATATGTGCCTCTGTATATTACAGTCCTAGGGAATAACCTGTCATAAATATCTTGGTAGAAAACGATCAGTGAATTTTTATTTTAACAAAATCTTTTATATAACGCAACTTAAAAAGTTTTTTTATACAAAAACATTTGAATATATTAAATATTCAATAAACACAAACAAAGAGCTGAAATACTGTGAAATGTTTTCAAAGAACGATCTGAAGTTTAAGGTTATGAATGGATTTGACAAAAGTGATCCAAGCAAAATGGCGAGAGGTTCAAATACCAGGGGGCAGAAGTTTAAATAGAAAGTTAGGAGTGAGGAGGGAAGTTACATAGGACTCTTCACATCCAGTTTAAGCTCTAAACAATTGACAAGCTCCTCAGGTTGAATGGCCACATGAACTAAGGAATATATGGGAGGGGAAAAGACCAGAGTCCAACTTGGCCTCCTTCTGTTCCTAAAATCGCTTACGTTCTGATGCTTAAACAAGAAAGAATATAAGAAATAGGAGCAGGAGTAGGCCATATGACTCCTCAAGCCTGCTCCGCCATTCAGTTAGATCGTATATGTTCTTCGACCTCAACTCCACTTTCCCGCCGGATCCCCATATCCCTTGATTCCCCTAGTGTCCAAAAATCTATCCATCTCAGCCTTGAATATATTCAATGACTCAGCAACCACAGCCCTCTGGGGTAGAGAATTCCAAAGATTCACAACCCCCGTGTGAAGAAATTCCTCCTCATCTCAATCTTGAATGGCCGACCCCTTATCCTGCGACTATGCCCCCTAGTAAAGTTGGCATATTTTTTTCATTACCTAATTCACAGGTACCTTTGAGTCTGCAAACCTTAAGAGATTAGTAGAGAATCAAATCCACTTTATAAGTAATGTTTATACAAGAAGGGTGTGGGTTGGAGACTTGCATAGTCACTCGCTGTCTTTGATACTCTGATCCGTTGCTGCTTGCTCTGGCTTTCATTCCTGACAGCACCACCATATTAAAAAAGAACTTTGTGCATAGTTCAACTTGATTTGTGTTTTCAGGGAGATGCCAGTAAGAGAGAACGGCCTAAAAATGTGTTGGAAATGATGAAACAATGGAAGCTAGACATAAGTAGGGAGAAAGAGGAACTGGTAGAAGAGAATGGGGTCAGTGAAGATAACAAGCTAACGATTTCAGAAGCAGACATGAAGACTGACTTCAACTCAGAGAAACTACTCCCACTTAATACAAAGGTATTTATTTTTTAAACACCGTTAAAGAAACACTTGTATTTACATAGCACTGCATTCACTTTCACAGAAATGCCTCACAGCCTCTCACATAAAATGGACTAATGGGAAGTTCAGTGACAAACATAGCAGGGCTTTCACAAACAGTAACAACATAAATGACTAGAAATGATGACAGCAGGGATGAGAGGCTTTGGATATGAGGAAAGACTAGAGAAACTGGGGCTGTTTTCATTAGAACAAAGGTTCAGAGATCTGATAGAGGTGTTCAAAATAATGAGGGACTTTGATAAGGTAAATAAGGGAAAACTATTTCCACTGGTCAACAAGTCAGTAAGTAGAGGGCATAAATTTACCAACAAAAGAACAAATGGGAGGTAATTTTAACTGTTATCGCCAGGCAGAGAATGGGTGATAGCGAATCAGCAGCCTGTTTTACGCCTCGCACCATTGACTGCTGCCTGGCGATAAAAGTTAAAATTACCCCAGGGAGAGGTTAGAATTTTTTTTAATGCAGAGGGTAGTTTGGATATGGAATGGCCGATCAGAAAGTGGGGCGGGGGATCTCCAGAATAGCTTTTAAAAAGGAAATGGATGAACATTTGAAAGAGAAGTTAGCCTAACATCTGTTGTGGGGAAAATGCTGGAGTTTATAACTGAACACCTCGAGAATTTTCAGTTAACCAGAGAGCCAGCATGGATTTGTGAAAGGTAGGTTGTGCCTGACAAACCTGATTGAATTTTTTGAAGAGGTGACTAAAGTAGTGGACAGGGGAATGTCAATGGATGTTATTTATATGGACTTCCAGTAGGCATTTGATGAAGTCCCACATAAGAGACTGTTAGCTAAGATAGGAGACCATGGAATGGAGGGAAAAGTACGGACTTGGTTAGGAAGTTGGCTGAGCGAAAGGCGACAGAGAGTCGGGATAATGGGTAGGTAATCACATTGGCAGGATGTGACTAGTGGAGTCCCACAGGGATCTGTCTTGGGGCCTTAATTATTCACAATATTTATTAACTACTTAGATGAAGGCATAGAAAGTCTCATATCTAAGTTTGCCGATGACACAAAGATTGGTGGCATTGTAAGCAGTGTAGATGAAAACATAAAATTACAAAGGGATACTGATAGATTAGGTGAATGGGCAAAACTGTAGCAAATGGAATTCAATGTAGACAAATGTGAGGTCATCCACTTTGGATCAAAAAAGGATAGAACATGGTACTTTCCAAATGGTAAAAAGTTAAAAACAGTGGATGTCCAAAGGGACTTAGGGCTTCAGGTATATAGATCACTGAAGTGTCATGAACAAGTGCAGAAAATAATCAATAAGGCTAATGGAATGCTGGCCTTTATATCTAGAGGACTAGAGTGCAAGGGGGCAGAAGTTATGCTGCAGCTATACAAAACTCTGGTTAGACTGCACCTGAAGTACTGAGAGCAGTTCTGGGCACTGCACCTTCGGAAGCACATATTGGCCTTGGAGACAGTGCAGCATAGGTTTACTAGAATGATACCCGGACTTCAAGGGTTAAGTTACAAGGAGAGATTACACAAATTGGGGTTGTATTCTCTGGAGTTTCGAAGGTTAAGGGGTGATCTGATCGAAGTTTATAAGATATTAAGGGGAACGGATAGGGTGGATAGAGAGAAACTATTTCCGCTGGTTGGGGATTCTAGGAGTAGGGGGCACAGTCTAAAAATTAGAGCCAGACCTGTCAGGAGCGAGATTAAAAAACATTTCTACACACAAAGGGTGGTAGAAGTTTGGAACTCTCTTCCGCAAACAGCAATTGATGCTAGCTCAATTGCTAAATTTAAATCTGAGATAGATAGCTTTTTGGCAACCAAAGGTATTAAGGGATATGGGCCAAAGGCAGGTATATGGAGTTAGATCACAGATCAGCCATGATCTTATCAAATGGCAGAGCAGGCACGAGGGGCTGAATGGCCTACTCCTGTTCCTATATTCCTAGAATGGTTTAAAAAGGGTCTGGGGAAAAGGGAAGAGGAAGAAGATGACAGCTCCTTTAGAGTTGGCGGAGGTGTGTTGGGATGTACAGCTTCCGTCTTCTCTGTGACATTCTATGATTACGCGCAGGAGTCTTAGTATTATTGAGAAATATACCACCCATTATACAGTAGTGGGATGATAGCATGATTTCCAACAGACAAAAGTATGAGTTGCTGATACAGGTATTGATGCAGAAAATGTTTTGATCTCTAATTACATACTGATTAACCCAGGAAAGAGATTGTCTCTGCACAAATACACATGGTGCTATGTGTCATTGTTAAACAAGTGTAAAAATACAGCATACCGCCTGCACTCTGCATGTTGAATGCAACACTGCATTGAACTGCCAGTTGCCGAGTGTGGAGGGAATCTTTGGTATTGGATTCACATTAGGATTAGAACAGATTCTTCTACAGTCGAGTACAAGAAAATAGATGGGTTATGTGTCTGTTAAGTGCAAGCCTTTTATTAAGCTGTTTTTTCATATGATAATTTTTTCATAAAGTGCAGTCACCCAGTGGTGTCATTGTATTACTATTGAGAGCCCGATTTGAATTTGGTTGTTTCACTGACAACCCAACACCAGAGCATTACCCCCACTCCCACCACAGAGTTGTCAAGGTGTTGGGTCTGACCATTATTTCTATATTGGTGGGTACTAGCGTAACTATATAACTTTGGGGTTGGGTAATAATGTGGCTTTAGCTGGAGGAGATTGTCAGGACCTAAGGGAAGCCCCTTCTTCCAATTCTTTTGAATTGACTGAAACAAAATCAGTTGGTGGGTTGGCCTTCGACCATTCGAAGGGTTGCCTGACTGGTGCCCATTTTGCTACCTCACTGGTATTTTTTTTCCTCTGAAAATGATGCCATATGGAAACAACTGCAAATAAATTAATGAAGACATCAAAAGCTTTCCTTTCACTAGAACAGCTCTGTTACTTTGTTTTTAAATGTTAAAACTGTTGCTGCTAATTCAAAATTCAGATTGGGTCCAATTTAGAGTTTGCCACCAATTTCCACGATTGAACTGGAACATCCAACTCAATCATTGTATACTCGCATAAGCAGTAATCAAAATGAGAGTGCAGACCATGCTTTTGTTTTATATTAATTTCAATTTGTTTTCTGTGCAGGATCAACAATGTAAATTAAAATTTAATTGCTATTATTTCTCTGTAAATGGCCAGTGTGTTAATATAGCTTACAGGATGCCTTCTGTGAACAGCATTATTTCCAGCATTCACAGATGGCGTTAAATCCAGAAACTGTAGAAAGTCAATGGACCCGATTTGATTGCAAGGTTTAGAACTTAATGCAAAGACTAAGTTTTATATTTACAACATAATTACAACCAGTGATGTTCCCCAAAGTTCCTATACAAGGCTGATAGCCAATATTGGATAGGCACAGTAGTCTAGTGGTTATGGTACTGGACTAGCAACCCAGAGGCCTCAAGTTCAAATTCAGTAAACTTGGTCACTGTGGGCGGGCACCAGAAAAAAATGATCAAAGCAAAATTGTTGCCAAAACCCAACTGGTTCAGTAATACAATTAAGGAAGGGAAACTGCCAACCTTACTTGATCAGGCCGACTCATAGCTCCAGTCCCATACCATGCGGTTGACTCATTTTTAAAAAGGTGGAAGATATTTAAGAATTTGAGCAGAAAACGTCCACAGATGTGTGTGTTTTTTTTAAGCTAACAGGTTCGAGTCAGAAGCGCTACTCCTTTGACAGTTCACCATTACAGCCCACTTCTGCATCAAATCAAGCTACAAGATTAAATAGAAAAGCACGAAGAAAGTCTGAATCTGCAGCTAACTCAAGAATATTTAACAAACTGACCACTCACCATCCTCTGCTCAAAAGATAATTCTTTGCCAAGGAGGCCCATCATGAGGTACCCCAGAGTTAAAACCATCGCACAAAATGGAACTTTGCAGCAACGTTTTAGCACTGAATCAATTCACAACAATTTTTTTTAAATGACTTACCTGGAGTGTCATTCTTCAAAACAAAGTTCAGTCTCCACCTCCGGATAGGGGGTTGCCATCTTTTCATAATGAGGGAGAGAGAAAAAAAACCTGGGGTACTGTCCCTTTAAGAAACTTGCCAGTCAGGTGATCATACTCACTCTGGGCTGCACCTTGGTTCTTTTCCTCCCATTACTGGTAGCAGATTTGATCTTCCACACCAGAAACAGAATTTGACATTTGTTGAAAACTGTCCAAATTCTTGCCCATACACCAAAAGCAAAAAACCACATATGCTGAGAATCTGAACATTTTTTTAAAAAGGGGTCTACGCCTGAAACATTAACTCCTCTGCTCTCTCAACAGATGCTGACTGACCTTGGTGTTTCCAACATTTGTTTCAAATCTTCTCCCTATGGCCTTCGAGAGGAAGGCCCTTTTAAGATTTATTAAGTTTCTCACATTTTGATTTGCAGTTTCAGTCTAAAAAATTCTCATTGTTTTTTCTGACAGCATCTCCAGTAGTTGTAATTGATTGAAGCCTTATTGATCTCCCCAGCTGCCAGCTTACACTAGCTCTTTAAAATCCGTGCGACTTTTTCAAGTGCGAAGCCTGTTTCAGACTCAGCATGAGGCCTCGGTGCAACCAAAGGAATAGTTATTCTTTGTAATGACAACTTATTTTGGAAAGCAACTGTTCAATGGAAGAATATTTTATTTACCTGTTAAATCTTATTTGGTATTCAGATTCTTGTCATACTTAAATATTTGACATCCTTTAAATAGGTTTCAATTAGATTACTAAAAATGTTAATTTATCTACAGTTGTTCATTGTATTGCACAATTTGAAACAATATCACAATTAAATGCATAGAAAATTAAAGGTTATTGTTCATTTTTTGGATTAAAAAAACCCAATGCTAATTGTGTTTCTGATATGGCATCCTGCTGTGCAAAAAATGATAAGGTTCCACTTAAATTGCACTATCACATCCTCAGGATGTCCCAAAGTGCTTTACAGTCAATTACTTAGAAAATTCTTAGAGGGCTTGACAGGGTTGATGCGGAGAGGCTGTTTCCCCTGATTGGAGAGTCTAGAACTAGGGGGCATAATCGCAGGATAAGGGGTCGGCCATTTAGGACCTAGATGAGGAAGAATTTCTTCACTCAGAGGGAGGTGAATCTTTGGAATTCTCTACCCCCGGAGGGCTGTAGATGCTGATTCATTGAATATATTCAAGACTGAGATCAATAGGTTTTTGGACTCTAAGAGAATCAAGGGATTATGGGGATCGGGCGGGAAAATGGAGTTGAGGTCGAAGATCAGCCATGATCTCATTGAATGGTGGAGCAGGCCCGAGGGGCCGCATGGCCTACTCCTGCTTCTTATGTTCTTACTTTTGAAGTGCAATGACTGTTATGTAGATAAACATAGTAGTGAATTTGTGCACAGCAAATGAATATTTAGATAATGGGACAGATTTTTCTGTAGCAGGGTATCTAACGGCATGTGCCCTTAGTTAGATTTACCCTTGCATATTTAGATTTTTTTACATGACAAGTTGCTGAAAATGCGAGCTGATAACAGCGCAGCGAGGGAAGCAGGGCATCTGGGACTTGAGTGAAGAGGGCAAGCAACTGTGTATCTCCTTAACCAGATTAAAGGATTGAGAAATAAACAGCACAAGGACTGAGAAGGAGGGTGAATTCAATGTCAAATCAGGTACAGAAAAAGAAATAAAGAAAGAGAGGGATAGAAAGATTAAATCAAGAGAGAAAAGAGACAAAGGAAAAGTAAAAATAAATTTTTTAAATCTCCAACAATTAAAACCTGAAGGAATGAGGCTGCACACTTATAATAGTTAATGTTCAGTGCCAGAGATTGATTGGTAGTAATTAATACTTATCACATTGTTAAAAGGGTACTGCCACTTGAAATGACAAGGCTTAACTTTCTGTGGCGAGTTTAGTTCGTATCTACTGCGTAAGCAACAACTTTACGACATTCAGTGCATGTCGATGGTGAGGCAAACAGTGAGATGCTATTTTCGCAAAGCTAACAGTGGAGAGGTGCATCTCCGACAGCAACTTTTGGATATTGGTATTTAACCGCGCAACTGCTCCTCGCCTGAAGTTGCTGTACCATTTACGCATAAATAACGGTGAGTGCCATTAGCCTCACTGTTATTTTGACAGCAAATTCTGGACCAATCTGTTGTGTTGAGGTGGAATATTGGCCAGGACATCGGGAGGCTCCTTCCTCTTCTTCGAATGGTGCTGCAAGATCTTCACATCCACCTAAGGCAGGTTTCAATTCGGACAACGTAGCACTCCCACATGACTGCACTGTAGTGTCAGAGGTTCACGGAATCAACGTATATGACAGATTGGAACACATAATCTCAGCTGACTCAGGGGTGAGAGAGCTACCAACTGAGCCAAACTGACAAATGAATAATGCCGCAAAATGACAAAATGCTAAATCTCTTCTAAATGGGGGAAAAACAAAGTCTATAAAGTTGGAGAAGAATGTTGCCCATTTAAAAAAAAAATTCTTTATTGTAAATTTAATTCACAGAGCTTGAAGAATGATAGAAAATGCATACTTAGAACTGTCCTTCATATGGCAGTTCTGAGCATCTTCAGGCCATATTAAATAACATGAAATCCTGGAGCAACAGATTGCTTCAAATAGAAAACGATAGTGTCATGCAAATAAGCTGTTGGACTGAAATATTGGGAGCTGCTTAAAACTTGACGGATCAAATTCTCCCCAGCCAGGAGCTGCATTGGAGGAGAGGACAGATCAGAGAATTGCCGCGATGATGGTGTAGCCCCGCCTATCTTCTAGTGAGGCTCCCTGCTGGGAGTGGAGGTCAGTGAATTAACCCTCATATTTATTGCATGGGTACAAAAGTGGACCAATATTAGACTATTTAGAATTAGCCTGTGTTGAAAGTTATTTAAAAACGAGCACAAGGATTAACATTTCTCCCATTTTGTTTTAAAATGCATGCACCATTTTCTGCAGAAGGGTGGGTGGATCAGCTCCTTGCCGACTTCTTCCTCGTTTGCAGTTTGCTCAAGTGTGCATGAAACCGGGCTCGACTCGCCGCTCTTCAGGTCTTCCTCTTTCACATAAGCATGTAACTTGCCTCCTCTGCCCTTCCTCCAATCAGCCTGGCCTAGACTAGGAACTCAATATGTTGGAAGGAGCAGGTGTTAACCCATATCCCACCACGCTATGGTCCAACACATTGACACCATGATGGATACATATTTGGCAGACATTTTATGTGCTCATTTTTAATAGTATAGCAAGACGGTAGATAGGATTGTACTTCAAAGAACTTTATGAACACGTTTCAATAAAAATATAAATATTTTAACACAGACCATGCACACAACTTTCAAAAAGACATCCTGCAATAAGCTTTAACCTTTGAAATAGAACATTTAATGTTCACAGTTGCTTAGAGCAAAGCGATAATTAATAAACCATAATATACACTCAATTATTCAAAGCAGCGACCCTGCAATGCATTCCTTATTATGAACCAATCTTTGCAATTTAAAATTAAGTTAGAATATTTTTTTCTGTAAAAGTTCTCTCGATTACAATGTCTTCAACCATTTAATAAAATGATTCCACTCCATGAAAAAAACCATGAAAAGTATAAATTGGGCTAATCTGCTTCAAAGGAACTACAAATCTTTTTTTAAAAAAAATAGCATTTAACACCTACTTGTCAAAACTGGACTTCAGGTACACTTTAGGAGAAGTTACATTTTTGTAGGGGAGATTGAGAACTTTAGATTTGGTTTATAAGTGGCTTGGCAGAACAGAACAGGTCAATATCTTGTAACAAAAATCACTAGTGGGACCGCCGAACATTTTTTTTTTAAAGCTATAAAACCTATAAAAAATAATTTTAACTAGACATTTTTTGTGAATAATACACTTGAACAATAAACTATATTGCTGCAGCTTTAAATTCTTGCTTTCATCCAATATTTTTCTCCCCTTTCCCTACAACTACTGAAGCTCATTACTTTGTGCCAGGAGTGAAGCACAGGCTATATTTCTACTGAAAATCGCACTGAGGAGAATGGGTGTGCCCGTTGCTAAAAGGGTGCACTCTCAGCCAAATGATTTCTAAACATTCATAAAAATTTATCATCCATTATGTAGCGCAAATTAATAATCATTTTAACAATGGCTGAGTCAGGAAGATTATACAATTAGCACTAGTAAAATCAGGTGATGAGCTGTAATTGAGAATACGTAACATTAAACCATTATGACTTTTGTTTCATGATTGAGGGGGATATGTCCTGGCACACAGCAAGGCTTTCAGAGACTGCTGATTAAATAAACATACATTTGGTATTTTCAAAGGGCACAAATATTACATTTGCTTAATCAAAATCGCGTTCAGATTGAATCAGGCTCTAAACTGGTCATTTGTATTATTGTTTGAGGGCAATGTCAGGCAAGTAATCAACGACCTCACTCTTTAAATTGCTTCCAACCGCGGAGAGAGTTTCCATGCTTCTGGCGCAGATCCTTGTGCACCCTGAGCATGTTGGGAAATTTGGGCATTCGCAAAGCTCGGTGCTGGCCGAATATTTACCTTGGCATTGTGAAGACAAATTGGCGCTGTTTCATGTTGGAAAATATCAAGCATGACAACACTTCACTGGCTGTTTCCTCCAACAGTATCACAAACGGCTCCAAACCAAGTACACAAGTTTGGAGCAAATGTAGATTGCTCCATGATAGCTTATTTACCTTTTGATTATAATCTCGCACATCATTCACCAAACAGATCACATTTCTGACAGGATTTAAAGACTGTTCATGTCAAACATTTACTGCACTCGACATGGCACATCTCTTTAAATTCAACCCCTCTGTCAATGGCCCTTTATCCCGTATGCTCTTTTACACTAAAATTGTCAAGCTGCACCTCACGCTTGTAATTGTGTAAATGCAGCTCAACAATCCAAGTTCCCATTAATTTGCATATTGATCAAGTTGCTGACTTTGATATTCTGATTTAGGATTTATGTGGCAATGAGGTAACAGCGCCAAGAACGTACCAAAGTACTACCTCTCCAGGTCCCTCTCAGCTGGTGGTACCTCATTGAGTAGATGGTACTTCACGATACACAACAGCAGTAGGAGTCAGATACTGAGTCATATCATGAAATCTTCCCGATCAGCAGGTTTCAAAAGGAGCATCCTCTGTCAGTCTGGACAACTAAACAGTCAGCTCCAAACAATAAATTCAAGTTTCGACTCCTGGGTCATATTGTATTAAAGATTAGCATTCTTCAACCAGGTCATCTAAACATGGTATGGAGGAGTCAGCTGTATGACTAGAATATTAAAAACCACTCTGGTTATGAAACGGGGTCCAGTCCTTGCTGAACAACAGTAACTTTACAGAATGATACAATTGCTGCCTGTCTGCTCCACGCTGGGTCCAGCATCTTGATGCCTAGAAAATCACAGTAATAATATAGTTACACAGCATTCTAAAACTGGATGCATTGTGAATATTAGTCATATCTCTAGAAGCTAGAGGAAATAGGGTTTTGGTTTATTTCACCAATTTTCTCTCCTCTCGAAGGCAGCGATTCCTTGCTGTGGTATGGATCAAAGATGCCGTTTATCCCTCCAGTACCTCACCCAATTGCCCACTTTTCACAGGTGAGCTTTGCTGAGTTTCAGCAGGCGATGTGGGGGGGGAAGCAAGGAGGCATCAAAGCTGAGCCTGATCCTGTCATCACCTGATGTCCATACACATGGATTTCCAGTGCAGATCACGGTGAGGGGTGTGAACTTTATCTGATTTCTCCTCCCTAATATAATGGTGTTAAGGCCAATTGCAGAGCTTCTACGGTCGCTCTGACAGATCAACTAATGCACTATAGACCAGAGAGTGAGCTTGGGATCTTCCAGCTACTCTCTCTGTAAACTCGTTCCTACCACCCGATGGCTCAATGTGTTTCAATGTGGCTGTAACTCATCTCAGATCTTTCTTTCACGAGAGTGATGCAAAGAACAAACTTTTAGACTTCCTTATGTTAAAAAGATAGAAGCAAAAGTAGGTCAATGTTTTTTTCACAAACTATTGGAGTGTCTGCTAGGCATGTGGCCACTTAGCTCATACATCCAAAACATTTGACTTTCCTTGTAGAAGTAGACAGCATGCATGACCCATATATTTTGTTTGCATCTAGGAAATATCTGCAGGGTCTGCAATATGGTTCCTGTTTCTGCAGGAACCCAGTCACAGGGCAGTGAGACTCTGGCTGCTGCTAATAGAATCTTAGGTTTATGTTGCGCCTTTTATGTAACAAAATGTACCAAAGTACAACCTCTCCAAGTCCCAGTGAGCCACATTGCTAAGCTTTGGGAAGATTTTGCATTGGAAGAATCCTCTATTAAAAGGTGGCTAGGAGCTATCTCGGCCAAGTGGGGAAAATGGATGTTGGTTCCAGAACTCTCTCAGGATAGACCAGGAGCATCAAATAAGGCTCCATGTAGGGTTGACCAGCATTGGAAGTATACTTATAGTCTGGGCTGGTAAGTTGCATGGTTTCTACTGGCTAAACTCCAGCAGCATCTCTACACACATTGGGGGAACCCCAAGTTTTCGCTCTTACCAGCCTGCACTCAAGTTCTCTGGGCTTAATTTAAGTGCGCCGACAGCAAGGGTGTGCACTCCATATTAGGCAGACCAAAAAGCTACTCAATGGATGAGTCAATAGTTTGATTCAGAACTTCCTAAGTCTGGTGATGAATCTCTGCTCATCCAAGCAGATCCACATAAAACCTATTGGGTGACCACAAAAAGAGAGTTGGAAACAAAGGGAGCCGTATCGAGAATATACAATTGCTAGGTTGACAATTAGTCCCTGCAGAGAGTTAAGCAATGCACTGGCTGGTGTTACATCGGCTGCACAAAGTGGGTCTCCCAAAGTCATGGGTGCTGCTCCACATGATCGTGAATGTGATGTTCCGAATTTTCTGGGGCAAAAAACAAGAAATCTGTTGCTACTGAGAGAAGAAAATGAACTAAGTGGGCAGCACTGAAGGAGAATTTGTATCCAGTGGAATGGGCAGTTATGTTATCACACAGTGTTAGGGACAGAGTCCTCAGGTAATTGATGGAAGTATCGTTGATCAAATATTTTATTACCATTGTGATAAAATGCCACAAAGTTTTAAGAACCACTTTTTCAAAAACAGAGTGTAACTGCTGTTTGGTATCTTAAGAGCATTGCCTTTTTTTTTTCAAATTATTAACTATTCCGTCAACGGTACTAAAAAAGTTAATTGAATACTAGGAGCGGAGAATCAATTCAGTTAACGGCAGCACGGTGTTGAAGGAGCTAGACCAGAGGGTTAATTGACCAATCCCATGGTCCCAGTAGGGAATCCCAAAGGATTAACAGGTTGAAGATGGGACTACAACACTCTGATGGAACACGGCTCCTCACTGCGAGCACAGGATTGGTGGGTTAGTGGAGGCGCCTTGAACCAGACCCAGGTCATTCTGATGCCAATTTGACCCAATTGGTCAATTTTGTGCCTAATTGAAACTGCAGAGTCAGCAATTGCACAGAAGAGTATATAAACAACGGCATCCATAACGACAGTACCCAATGTGTACATTGCTGTAGTATGACACAGCAGCTCAGTTTTACAATGATGAATTTTTCTACCAGGAATCAATCACCATAGCCTTAAAATCACTTAGAAGGTCTCCTTCAGTTGATGATCTACATATTGTACTCTAACTCAGGCTGGGCACAGATTCAGGGTTGTCGCTAGAATGGGGAGATTAGAAGACTTCTTTTCTCATGAAGGGTTGTTAGAACATAGAACTAAGCGTTCCGAGGTGACGATTATGTCGTTTAAAGGGGAATTGGATAAATATTTGAATAGGAAGGGTGAAGAAAAACGGGGAGATGGCAAGGAAACAGGATCAGAGCAGGAGGATGAAGAGCTGGCACTGATCCAGGTCGAATGGGCCAAATAGCCTCCTTTTATACTGGCAATTCTACAGGGGTAAACATCCACAGGGATTGTCCTGATCGCCCACCGTAACTTTCGCTGAAGACCTGCGGACACACCATTTTCCCCGGGGTTTCCACAGCGCTTCATCCAAAGTTACGGCAGATGGGCAGGAGAAACTCGTGGAAATACACCGTCTACGAGTCCAACTACGGAAGACTACATAATGTAAATGGCCACGGTCAGGAGAAACAGGTGGTGGTGGACGGCTATCATATCATACAACATTCAGGAGGAATGCACAGCAGAAATTGTAGTGTAAAATCAGTCACTGCCGGACTTAAATAAAGTATCAAATTCAGATGTGTGTGCTTTGGAGCCATCTAGTGAAAATGTCAGCAAACTACAGCATAGCATTGAGCTACTTAAAAATTCATGGAACCTTTCATCCAAAGGGAGTTGTTTTAAGTTCAAAAGAATAGCCAGAATATTTGTGAGATGTAGGATCAATAGAACAGTCTGAGCACATTCAGAGAAATGGCAAAACAGCACGCTGTGCGATGGCGCAAAAACCTCTTCTTTCAAACGAAGTAATAACTAGCTTACCTCTTGGTGGGATTTGGCGCCAGTCTAATTCGCTTCGCTGCTGCCCCTTCATTCCCAGGATGACTGTTCGCGCCTGTGTCCTTCTTCCCGTGTTCATCAACATTCTGTCAGGAAATTTAAAAAAGGAAAACACTTAACGCACAGGAGTTTTAACACTGTGCTGCCTGCAGTATCCGGTTACTTACGAGCTTCCTTCAGTGACAATAGATGATCTCAAAGAGCCATCCCTTGGAAGTGGCAGCTTTTAGTGTCCTTCATTTCTAGAAATAAATTCTTACCAAACTCCTCTTGCTTCCACTTTTAGGGGTAGTCGAAAAGGTTTTCATTGGTGTTGCTTTTTCGACCGACCGTAGGGGCCTCCTCGCCAGATTATCCTTCCTCTGGGTGACCACAGACCGGGATCTCAACTGTCTGTGACATTACAAGTAAAAAGGTTCAGTCAGTAATATGTTGCATCTCTTCTGCATGATGTATACCACCAGAACCTAGAAGAGAACATTTTAAGCTGCACATTTCAGGAAGGTTGCCACCACATTTGGTTTAGACGTTATTCTCAGGTCATTGACCTTCAATTTGGAAGGTCAAAACTCAAATCCAACTCACTAGGAGATAGAAAGGTCTGAAATAAAAACAAAAAGTGCTGGAAGTACTCAGCAAGTGAGGCAGCGTCTGTGGAGAAAGAAACAGTTAACGTTTCAGGTCAAGGACCTTTCGCCAGAACTGGAAGAAGGTCTCAGATGTTGATTTAGGGTCCGAGCAAAACCTTCCTGAATTTGACTCCTAATTTGGGAGTCTGTTCTGAAAGCCAGTGAGACTGTCATATAACGGCCATTATCCCCTCGCGAACTGCAGAGGATTGCCATCCCAACCGAGGGTCTCAAGGCTGGTTGCCAGCATCCTTCAGTGCAGCAATCAAGGAGTTCTACATTGTCTATCGGACGAGATACTGAACTGAAGCCCCATATACCTGTTCAGGTGGATGTTAAAAAAAAAACCCATGGCACATTTTGCTTTTGAAGACAAGAAGCAGGGAGTTCTCCCAGTGTCCTGGCCGACATTCATCGCTCAAACCAAGACAGCTGAACAGATTATCTGGTCATTCAAATCATTGCTGTTTGTGGGACCTTTCTGTGGGCAAATTGGCTGCATTTGCCTACAAAATACTGATTGCAACTCAATCGTTGGCTGTGAAGAGCTCTGGGTATCCTACAGTCATAAAAAGCTCGACAAAAATGCAACTATTTTCTTCCTTAAAGTCAGGTACCACAGGTTTTGTGCCTGTAACTGCAGTGTCCTGTGAAGTTGATCTAGAACTGCATAGACATTGGGGTAAATTTTAACACCCAAAACCGGGGGGGTTGGAGGCGGACGGGGAGTAAAAATACTTGGTTTTCAGAGTGGGACCGCATCCCGGCAACCAACACCCCTGCTTCTGGGTCTAACCCAGGCAGGTTTGGAGAACAGACACCAGGAAGTCCCACCCCCCACGTAAATCCAGCGGGCCGATACATAAAAGGTAAATGGGTAAATGTACCTCATTGAGATACTTGAGGTACTTAGTATTGTGTGTATTGGAAAATTTTAATGAATTTAACCTTACCTGTTCGGGTTTCCCATCACTTCCCATTCACGTCAAGTGATAGCAGAAAGCGGGGGGGGGGGGATGTGGGGGGAGAGGGCCGGATCCATGAGGTGAGTGTCTTTATTGCACTGCTTATGGGCCTGGAGGAGCAGGAGTGCTTCATCCAGGCCCATCAAGCTCACCTGGCTGATAGGACCCCTGCGATCAGCCAACTCCTCTCCCCCACCCCCGATGGTAGACCCCACCCATCTCTGGCTCTTCACCCGACCTCTGCTCTCTTCATCAGCCCCCCGCTCCGATCTTCTCCCTCCCCCCCCACCCCGATCTTCTCCCCAGCCTATGACCCCTCCCTCCCTCTGGTCCCAGGCCTTCCTGGCCGACAGCCAGCCAGCCTGTCAATCAGGCCCGCCTTCTTACCTTCACTTACCTTCCAGATTTTGCACCTGGAAATCATCCCCCCGCCTCCTCTCTCCCCCCCAGCTCCATTCCAGGCTCTCAGTTAAAATTTACCCCATTGTGTCCATGATTCAAACATGGGTTACACAAGCTGATCAGAACACCACCAGCAAGGCACATATTTTGAAGTTTTAAAGTGATGGGTCAGTGGAAGAAAGTGCATTGGTGCTCACCTCCCACCAGTCAAGCTCTTGATCTCAGCTGTGGAGAAACAAGAAACTGAGAGTAGGTGCCTCCTTACACAGATGGAGTGAAAAACAACATCGGCCATGAGAAATAGGAGCAGGAGTAGGCTATACGGCCCCTCAAGCCTGGGTTCCACCAGGACCACTCGGCTCCAGACCTCATTACAGCCTTGGTCCAAACATGGACAAAAGAGCTGAATTCCAGAGGCGAGGTGAGAGTGACTGCCCTCGACATCAAGGCAGCATTTGACCGAGTGTGGCACCAAGGAGCCCTGGTAAAATTGAAGTCAATGGGAATCAGGGGGAAAACTCTCCAGTGGCTGGAGTTATACCTAGCACAAAGGAAGATGGTAGTGATTGTTGGAGGCCAATCATCTCAGCCCCAGGACATTGCTGCAGGAGTTCCTCAAGGCAGTGTCCTCGGCCCAACCATCTTCAGCTGCTTCATCAATGACCTTCCCTCCATCATAAGGTCAGAAATGGGGATGTTCGCTGATGATTGCACAGTGTTCAGTTCCATTCGCAACCCCTCAGATAATGAAGCAGTCCGAGCCCGCATGCAGCAAGACATGGACAACATCCAGGCTTGGGCTCATAAGTGGCAAGTAACATTCGCGCCAGATAAGTGCCAGGCAATGACCATCTCCAACAAGAGACAGTCTAACCACCTCCCCTTGACATTCAACGGCATTACCATCGCCAAATCCCCCACCATCAACATCCTGGGGGTCACCATTGACCAGAAACTTAACTGGACCAGCCATATAAATACTGTGGCTGCGAGAGCAGGTCAGAGGCTGGGTATTCTACAGCGAGTGACTCACCTCCTGACTCCCCAAAGCCTTTCCACCATCTACAAGGCACAAGTCAGGAGTGTGATGGAATACTCTCCACTTGCTTGGATGAGTGCAGCTCCAACAACACTCAAGAAGCTCGACACCATCCAAGATAAAGCAGCCTACTTGATTGGCACCCCATCCACCACCCTTAACATTCACTCCCTTCACCACCGGCACACTGTGGCTGCAGTGTGTACCATCCACAGGACGCACTGCAGCAACTCGCCAAGGCTTCTTCGACAGCACCTCCCAAACCCGCGACCTCTACCACCTAGAAGGACAAGAGCAGCAGGCACATGGGAACAACACCAACTGCACGTTCCCCTCCAAGTCACACACCATCCCGACTTGGAAATATATCGCCATTCCTTCATCGTCGCTGGGTCAAAATCCTGGAACTCCCTTCCTAACAGCATTGTGGGAGAACCGTCACCACACGGACTGCAGCGGTTCAAGAAGGCGGCTCACCACCACCTTCTCAAGGGCAATTAGGGATGGGCAATAAAATGCTGGCCTTGCCAGCGACGCCCACATCCCATGACCGAATAAAAAAAAAAAGCCTTCTCTGCCATTCAATAAGATCATGGCTGATCTTCTACCTCAACTCCACTTACCCGCCCTATCACCATACCCTTGATTCCCTTCTTGCCCACTTTAGCAGCTGGATCAGGAACAGCAACGGTTGACATCTAGCACTGGGTTCCCCACTTCTATCCTAGTTTGAAGAATTAGGCACTGCCAGGAGCTCCAGGTGGTCTGGGTATAATTTAAAATATTGCTTTATACAGCACTGATCTTGATTGTCTTGTTAGTAATTGTCATGTTGAGTTTAAGTGTTACTGCACTGAGCTATAACAATGTCATACTAAGTTTGGAATGTTTCTGTCAAATGCCCTTAAAGTTGTAACAGCTTCATCTACCGGGTAGAAAGGTACAGTGTTCTTGAACAAATGTCCATTAAGTAACATGCAAACAAGATTTAAGATTAATCGTTGATGGATTAGTTTATTGTAGATGCTTTAGGGTTAGAAGAATTTCTTCTACTCACCTTTGAATGGCTTGCCAATAAGATTTGACTCCGAGTCACTAGATTATGTAATGTGCAACGCCACGGCCAAGTTTGTAATATCCTGGCAAATAGTTTGAGGGATATGCAAATGGGTGAAAGAACTGACATTCAAAGCAAACGATTGCCAGGGGCAGCCAATTTGTATAGGTATTGACCATTAGGATTAACAGACTACCTAATGATTTGCTTTTCGAGCTGGTTTGGTTAACTTAACTATTGTAAGTGCAGTGCGATAGATCAAGAAACAAAAAATGACTACAATGTCAGCACAGGAGACGTTTTGCACCATTTGAATAGTCTCCATCAGTGGGAGGATGTAAGGTTAGTGGGATCCATATCACTGATATAGTCCTTCTCCTCTCTCAGGCTTTCCTTTGCGCTTCCAACCACAACAATTAAGTCACTCTCTCTTACACCCTTGTTCAGTCACTGCATGCACCGTGGAAACTGATCAATGAGGCTCAGAATCTGTAATTATATATTGGCATCAAAACCTGCAACACTGCGAAGTCCAAAATTATCCCAAAGCTTTTTGCCGATGGTAATGAAAGGAAAATAACAAAGCAATTCGTTGTTCAAGTTCCAAAGTACAAACCAGGACTTGGAGCTTGTTCAGCAAAAAGTTAATTAATTCCTTGCCTCTTCTGCCCTACGCCTAAGGTACAACTTATTATTTTGATTGCTTAATTTTCTGTTGTTCAAGTGATCATTTTAAGTTAGACAATTTTTTAAGTTGTCCTACTTACCATGGATATAATTTTTAAAAAAAAACATTCTTCCAGTTCTCAGCTCAGACTTCAAAGAAAGATATGCATTTATATAGCAAATTCCATATTCTCAGGACATCACAAACTGCTTTGCAGCCAATAAATTACTTCAAAAATTACTTTTGAAGTTCAGTCACTATTGTCCTGTAGGCAAATGCAGCAGTCAGCTTGTGCACAGCAAGGTCCCACCAACAGCAAATTAGACAAATGACTAGTTAATCTGTTTTGGTGGTGATGGTTGAGGGACGAATCGTGAGGTCACCAGGAGCACGCCACTGCTTTTCTTTAAATATAAGTGTCATGGGATCTTTTGCGTCCACCTGAACAGATAGGCAGGCCCTCGGTTTAACATCTCATCCAATAGACGGTACCTCTGACAGCAGCACTCCCTCAGTACAGCACTGGAGGATCAGCCTAGATTGTGTGCTCAAGTCCTGGAGTGGGAAGAGCTCTGAGGCAAGAGTGCTACCACTGAGTCAAGGTGACACTCAAAGATAACAAGTATGACTAACATCAATCCAATACTTAAGCTCTGCTTCTTTACTTGTTTCTTTTGCAGGAAAAATTCTTGGGTTGACTTGATTTTATTGCAATACAGGAGATTCAGTACCAGCTTTAAGGGTGCGGTGGTGTAGTGGTTATGTTACTGGACTAGTAATCCAGAGGCTATAAATTCAAATCCCACCATGGCAGTTTGAGACTTTGAATTCAGTTTTTAAAAATTGTGGAAGTAAAAAGCTGGCATCAGTAAAAGTGACCATGAAGCTGTCAGATTGTCGTAAAAGCCCAACTGGTTCACTAATGCCCTTTAAGGAAGGAAGCCTGCTGTCCTTACCCGGTCTGGGCCTATATGTGATTCCAGTCCCACATCAATGCGGTTGACTCTTAACTGCCCTCTGAAGTGGCCCAGCAAGCCTCTCAGTTGTATCAAACTGCCACAAAGAATAACAAGAACCACACTGACGACAGCCGTTCAAGATGAAGGCCCTCCAACATCTTCACAGAAGGAACGGTATTCATATTCCACGGTGGTATCATTACACCAATATCTGGATTATTGGTTCCAGCCTCTGATAGAGAGGCCCCACTGATATGAGTGTCTTTGGCCCAAAACTAAAACTCTGTCTTTTCTTGCACATAAGCAGAAGAAAGTACAAAGCGAGTACTTTCAAGTGGAGGGAACTAAAAGGGATCATGGAATGCAACAAAGAAAGGGTTTGGCTCATGGTGCCAAATGAAAATTATTTAGACTGATTCAATGCCCTGAAAGATTACTCAAATTGCAGAGAACAAATGAAGAATCAACCTCATCTCCAAAGTGGATCATGGCAGCTCCTTTTCCAGAGGGGAACTCTAAACAGCTATTTTTTAAATGCAATACAAGTCTTGGGGTTCAAGTAACTGAAGATGATGCACCTCTTTTCATGACCAATGAGCCCCCTCTTGGCCATGTTTTGCCTTCCTTCAATAACAAACACCCATCCCCCTCATTTAGTCTTCAAAAATGTGACCCCGGTCCACAAAGAGGAAGAGGTTATGGAAAAGAATGAAGGGTTAAATCCAACGTCACAGAAAATAAAGCAGGTCATAGTGCACTTCATGGCGGAAGAGCCACTCTGAGTGCTGTAAGTGGTCTTATCATAAATACAGAGGGAAGATCACTGCTTCACCAACTTTTCAGCTAGAAGACATACCAGTCTCTGAATTTTCCACTTGGCTAGTCTACAAGCGCTTCACACAATGAATTCCTTTTGGAGTAGCGCGACGACAATGTAGGGAAATGTGGCAGCCATTTTGCAGAAGTAACAGCTTACAATCAGCAACAAGATGAATGACAAGCTAATCTTTCTTTGATGGTGTTGTGTGAGGGAGGAACGTGGGCCTGGATAGCTTCTTACTCATCTTCGATTAATGTCATGGGATCTTTAACACCAATGTGAATCACCAAAACAGACAGGTTTGGCTTCAGTTTAACATCTGATCTGATGCACAGCACTCCTGACAATGCAACACCTTTTCAGTACTACAATGGAGAAGCAGCCTAGAACACGAGTTTGAGCTCCTGGTACGAGGCTGAAACTCACATTCTGGTGATCCAAAGATGAGTACTACCAACTGAGCCAAGCGGACAATGACCCAGAGAAGAGTAGTACCAACTGAGCCAAGCTGACACACAGCTTGTATTTTAGAATGAATAAATAATGTTTAAGGCAAATATATGGGCCCAGAATTTACTCCAAAAATAACTGAGAGCCAAACAGCGCTCACCGTTATTTCAGGGCAAATGGAACAACAACTTCCAGTGAATGCACATGTGCAGCTGAAAGCGGAAATCTGGAAATTGCTCTGCGAGATCCCCTGCTGGTTTGAAAGCTGTGCAGGAAGGCGATCTCGCTGGTGAAACGAATGGACAAACGCGAAGTCGATGCACTGCCCAGCTGGAAACAGACTAATCTACACAGTAAAAGGTACGCTGTTTTTTTTTAGGTCTTAACTATCTTTTAACAGCGTGGTAAGTCTTAATGACAGCCAAACAACCTCTCTGGCACTGAAAATTAACTTTTAAAAATGTGGAGTCTCATTCCTTCCAATTTTAATTGTTGTTGAGATTTAAAAATTTTTAAACTTTTTATTTCTGTCTCTTATCTGTCTTTTAATTCAATATTTCTTGGCCTCTCTTTATTTCACTTTATCTAACTGATTTTACATTGAATTTACTATTGTAGCTTTCAATTCCTGGTTCTGACTCTGCACGGCCGGTCAAGGATGCTTCAATCAGATTGGTTGAGGGGACAGAGAGATCCTTTCCCTGTTCACACAGCTCACAGATGCCCAGGATAGGTCGCTGCACTTTTTGCAGCTCACCATTAGAGGAAGTTCCAGCACTAAAGCCCGTGGATTGTTTGTGGGCAAGTTTAAATTTAATGAGTGTCGGGTGCCGTTTGTACTCCACTCAGAGCAAACTCCGAGTCATAAACTTTATAATGTAGTTACAAATGGCAAAAATTACTCGGAAAATGTAATGACCAGTATTCTGATGAATGAAATGTTGTGGTAACACTGTCAGCAAAGCCCACTTCGCCAATCACTGGAGGATTAGTAGAAAACCTTTAACAACCATTACAAGTTCAGGTTAAACATTAAGTTGGGAAACAAAACATTTTAATCTTATTAGCCAAAATGTGGCAGTGTTTAAAAAGAAATGAACGTGTGTGTGAGAGATACAGGGGAGGTCACCTACAAATAAAGCCATAAATCCCACACTCCCGAGGGAGGGTCACACTGGAAGGGAGCACAGATTGGAGAATCAGCATTCCAGTCTCACAGCCTGTCCTATAACTGCACACCCTTTGAGTGCTGGATGGGTGAATTTATTCAATAGCTTCTACATTTTAAAGCCTTAAAGGGAAAGGAATTCAAAATGATTTCCCCTATAGATATTATAATCTTGCACATGGAATAGAAAAAAAGACTTACATTTATATAGCGCCTTTCACGACCTCAGGCAGTCCCAAAGCGCTTTACAGCCAACATAGGACTTTTGAAGTGTAGTCACTGTTGTAATGTAGGAAATGCGACAGCCAATTTGTGCACAGCAAGGTCCCACAAACAGCAATGAAATAATAACCAGATACTCTTTCTTTTTTATGATGTTGTTTGAGGGATAAAGATTGGCTGGGGCACCAGGGAGAATTCCCCTGCCCTTCTTCAAAATAGTGCCACGAGATCTTTTACGTCCACCTGAGAGGGCAGATGGGCCCTCGGTTTAACGTCTCATCCGAAAGGTGGCACCTCCGACAGTGCAGTATTCCCTCAGTACTGTGAGGAAGTAAACTAACAAAGAAAGACTTGCATTACTGCAGCACCTTTCATGTTGGTCCAATTAAAAGGTATCACATTACATGCTTTTTGTGTGTGCAGCCGTAATTTAAATGAAATATTCTGCAGCTATTCAAGATGCTAATGACATTTATCCTTAATTAAACAATTTAATACTGCGCATAACTTTATCTAATTATACATTGCTGAACAAAAAGAGAAACTAATCTGGCGCTCCAGACGTTAAAAACATTTGTACCACAGAGCAAGGCAGTATTAAAATAAAAAATGAATTAACTGTAACTGTTCTGGGCTTTTATGTAAAAATTTACTTTTAACACTTTCAAGGTCTTGGTAACTGTGGCCAACAGATGCTTTGACAATATTGTCTTTAACAGGGCAAGTAAAGAGAAACTTTTAACAAGATGCTCTCACTGTCGCAGCCAATCTGCTGTTCTACGTCCTGCAGTGTGCATTTTATAGCAGGCCTCTTTCAGGTGGAAGGGTTATGCTGAGTTACCGTCTGAAACACATTCTACTTAGGGTTCAAACTGTGACCACTGCCAGCACAGATACAGCAGGGGCGACCTCAGTAATGACCAGTGCACAGCCGCCACGAAGGTGGTCAGTGCCAGCTGATTAAACTTTTAACAACATCCCCTGTGCGATAAAGGGCAAAATGACAACTTTTCCCCATCGTCAAGGTGTCTGTATAATAAACTAATTAGTAAACCACACAGTCTGTGGAGCTTTTAATGAGCACTATCGGCTGACTTCTGTAATAATAACCCACGTCTGGCCCCTTTTGGGATTCAATTAAGGGAAAGACTGTCATACGCTCGGTCTGGCTGATCAATGAATCCATTCCGACCTTTTGTCGGGAGTTCTCCACAAGGTCAGTGGCAGCAGCAAGGACAGCCAGCTTGGCAAAGAGACCTACCCAATGGCAGCAGACAGGCACCGGTACCAGTCATTGATGTCCCCCTGGTCATTCGACATCACGAGAAGCTTCTCCTCAGGAAAGGTTAGCTAAAAGACGACAGATTTAAAAAGGGACAGATTAGATTTCATTTCTAGCACTTCTGGCATTTCAAAGCAGCCTTTTGAACTTTTACACAGAACGCGACTGAAATTATGTTGGTCAATAGTGCGTAAGTCCTTCAATTTATTCTTTCTGTAGATCTTTCACCATGAAATATTCAAAACCATTTAAGAATGCAATAGCACATTATCATCAATAACCATCATTGACATGTTAAACGTGCACCAAAGATTAGTCCCGTCAAATAAAATCATTGATCTGGCCAAAGACAACAGCATTTCTCCACTGCAACAATATAAAAGGCAGCTTTGCACCTTATGAGGCGGGACTAAGAAGTGAATAAACACTAACGGCACAATATTTACTTTTCAACTAAATGTCTGGATTTCTTAGCCACATCCTTCATTATGGAACAAGACATCATATTTGAATGGTTGTAAGGAGTTTGCCACTTAAAAAAATATATATATTTTGCTGTAAAATACTTTCCCAACACAGAATTCAAAATGAATAAAGATTTCAAATGTGCTGTCATCAAATGTATTATCTAATTATGAAGTTCACTGAACAGGCCAAGTGAAACTGTTGATAATATTAGTTCCTTGCCTTCTGGGAATACTTAAGATTTATGCACAAATAGATCCAGCGTCTGTGGAAACACAGTAATTAAGAATTTGTCAAGGAAATTTGACTCTCTGGGGCAGAAATTACATTGTAACACAAGAACAGCAGTGCACCAGCATTTGTACTGGGCATAATTCAAGTTGATTATTTATACATCAAAAGCAGTCCGCAGTGGGCTGCAATATAACATGAAAGCGCAAGCACATTACAGATTGCAGAGTCTACTGAATTCTCTTTCAAATCTGCGTGTGAAAGTGGAAGATATTTTCATGAAGCATTTCATTTTGCATATAAATTGGAGCGTAGTTTGTGCCTCTGAATTTACTGCTGTCAAATTTAATTTCTCTTTAATTCTTCAAGCTAAGATGCGAGTGGCTCACAGTGCTGACTGAAATTTGCAATGCTTACAGGTAGCATCCAGATTGATAATCTGCTTTCGTGAGAGAAAAAAAATGAACATTGATATTATTGCACTATTACCCTATATGAATTTTGCTTCACAGGATAATAGGATGATAAAATGCCAGCAGAGTTATTAGAGAAAGCCAACTACTTAAATAAAGTGGTTGACAGAATTGGCAGAGACAGACTTGAACACCTAACTAGCTCAAAACGTTTAAGCATCCCTGCTCTCCCCCACCCCACCATATAAATTTTTAAGTCAATAAAATTATCCATTTCATTTGTAACTCAATGCTACCTACACTTCTGATTTTATCTATTAAAATTAAATTACTATGCATTGCTTTATGAATGAAATGGCTGATAATGAAAGTGTGTGTGTATATATATATATATATATATATACACACACACACAGAATTAATACAGCTAATTAATACCCTGATTTTATTGAACTTTATATTTTGTAGCACTTGACACTCATCTTATAATGGAACAAAAATTCAAGTATTGTTTAAAATATCACATCACTTTGTTTAAGTACCATTTTTTGAAGGGTGGTTGTACTGACCACTAAGATTTCTGTAAAATGGCTGGTGAGAAAGTCAAAAGAAAAATAATATTAATATGGCCTACAAAGTCAACAAAACAGACAGACTCGATTCAGCTTATGCAAAAGATGACGCTTACATGGGAACAAGCGTTCACAGCTATGAACTAAATTCTTGAGCAAAACATTTTCATAGGCGGTATATTAAAACCTGACGTTGAAGTCCATGAAGATAAATCAATCTTATCAATGACTGGGACAATTCAGCATTAAGTGTGCATTTTAAAATGAAGACTTACACTAATAAGCCCTCCCTGGCTCTTGGTGTGCCCAAAGACTTTCTCTACAGTGCCCTCAATCAAAGGGTATGCCTTCTGCCAGGCAAACTTGTCGGAATGCACAGGGTGAAGTGGATGGCATGGTTTGGCCATCAGGAGAATATCCGAAAACAGAAAGAACATTTTGTGTTTCAATTCCTCGCCCTTCGATGGCACAGTAGTCAGCCAGCCTTCTCGAATATATTTCCTTCCTATGTTAACAGAGAAGAGGAAAGTTGTTAAAAAAGAAATTTGTAATAAGTATGGAAAGTATAAAGGAGTTTGAGCTTTCTCTCTGTAGCTTCTCTTGAGAGTACAGGAGTTGCACTACTAGCAGATTTTTCTAGTTAAAAAAAATCCAAAGTCAAAAATGAAAGGGAAAATTCTCATCAATCGACATAGTTGATCTCATTGGTTCACTTTTAACTATTGTTAACCATTATCAGTCCACGAGCAGCTTAAATTTCTCTGGAACAGCAAAGGTATGTATTTTGTTTAGGCCTTTAAGAAAAAAAATAGCACATTATTTGATTCTGTAATTGTGCCAAAAGATCTGCAGAGTGAGTTGACGCCCCCCCCCCCCCATAAATAAAGAACGAATTTGTATTTATATAGCACCTTTCACTACCTCAGGACATCCCAAAGCACTTTACAGCCAATTAAGTACATTTGAAGTGTAGTCATTGTTGTAATGTAGGAAATGCGGCCGCCAATTTGCGCACAGCAAGGTTCCACAAACAGCAGTGTGATAATGACCAGATAATGTTTTTTTTAAGGTGATGTGGATTGAGAGATAAATATTGCCCAGGACACCAGGGAGAACTTCCTTGTTCTTCTTCAAAAGAGTGGCTTGGGATCTTTTACGTCCACCCGAGAGGGCAGACTGGGCCTCTGTTAAACGTCTCATCCGAAAGACTGCACCTCTGGCAGTGCAGCTGTCCCTTAGTACTGTACTGGAGTGTCAGCCTAGATTATGTGTTTAAGTCTCTGGAGTGGGACTTGAACCCACAACCTTCTGAGTCAAGGCTAACACCAATGTCAGTGTTTGATTTACAACTCTTGCAGGTCAATACAAGGGATAATCCTGTACTCCCAGAAGGGAACACATGCTTAAAAGGGAGTGAGGATCAGAGATATGGCTACAACACTGTAGCGTCCATTCTCCGATCTGCGGCATCCACTGAGTGCTGCTCCCTGATGGAGAACCGGATCACAAAATTAGCCCTTTAATTGTTAGTGAAAGGTTACTGTGTAGCCCAAGGACACCAACATTGTGTGACCGTCGTTCTGTTCAAGCATTCATACCCCCAATGAAGTTCACTGCGAATATCTACGGCTGGCATCAGCTAAGCGCAACAGACATCAAAATCATGTTGACGTGGACTGAAAGATTTGTGTTTAAGCACAGGGAGAAGCTGAAGAGCAAACCGAATCTCAGTGAATATAAAGGTTGCACATAAATTACACTGTAAGTTGCTTCCCCCTTAAGACCGTTAACATTAAATATTCACATACCCATTTTGTAAAACCTTAAAGGCAAAAACTGGCTTGTGAGCTCCGAAGAATGGACTTAAAATAGTTTGCAAATATTTAAAGCCAAACTAAAACAAGAGGAAAATGTGCTACTTTTCACAAATACCCATTCTTGAATCAGGTCAACAAAATGCAATAAAAAACAATATTCCAAAAAGTGATCCAGAAAATTATGAACATTTCTGAACCTAATAGTGGCCTTTAGTAACTATTTCATAGCTAATAAATGAACATTTACAAGCTGCAAGCTTTTAGTCAAAATCACTTCAAATAAGTGTTAAAACGAATTACTTTTGGGTCTGGATGCAATCGAAACACAGATGCTCATTATCACAGATTTATTCCATACTCAGTGAGCCGTGAACCTGTCCACTATTGTCCTCCCTGGTACTTTAAGCAGGACTTTGAAAAGAGAAAGTTCAAAGAGCAAGACTTTCATGCTACCCTTTCCATGTCAAACACTTTCAACTTATGGTTTCAAAGTGAAACACAGCAGCTGTTCAAAGGGCTGTAGGTTTGCAGGGGGCAAGGATGGAGCAAAAGGTTGCACTACAAAGTCTAGAACTTCCCAGCTGTAATATCTTACACAAAAGGTAAAACCTGTTTTAAAAAAAAACATACTGAATTGCTGTCACGTATAAAATACCTGCCTTCGCCAAAAATTATCCATATTCAGAGGGGGGGGGGGGGGGGGGGGTGAGGGTGAAAAAGATCCGATAGCTTCTGTTTAACAAAATAAATAGTCGTCTCTTAATATTAAACCAAATGAGAAGATTGAAATTGAAAAATCCCAAAGAAGTTGGGCAAGAATACTTAAGAAGTCCCTACCAACATCTAAAAAAACTTGCCTTCTACACGTCGGGTATTCATCTTTCTCTCACTCTCTCTCTAGCCTTTTTATCTGTCTGCCCACAAGATTTGGAGCACCATTAATTGGTCCTCAGGGAGGTTGACAGGCCTCGGCTTTCATGACGAGGCTCTTTGTGCTATTACACATGTGGGCATCTCAGGAGATAAACAAAAGGAGAAGAAAAAAAAAAGAGTGGAAAAAAGGCCAAAACTGTGCCTTCAATAATCTAGGCCCAAAGCCTTCAGTATTCACCAGAAATTCTTTTAAACACAGACCGTTTTGTGTTACGCCACCTCATTAAGGTTCCTAGTCACTTCGGATCAGCTTCTTCCACATTTCTGCAACACTCAAGATGATTCCAAAGAAAAATAAAAAGGAATTGCTGATCACAAGAACTAACCTGGAGCCAACACCTTGCTCCTTTGTCCTTTCAACAGTTTCTGTACTCTTAGCATCTGCAAGTAATTTTCATGCCTCCGAGCCTGGTCTTGAACGTGCTGAGAAACCTCGGAAACTGCTTTTACTGCACCTGACGTTCGGAAAAAGCAGTATAGGCATTTAAAACAAAGAGACAAAATTTGTTTTAAGAAAATAAAAGATGCCATTTGCTTTATCTTGGTAAGAACGTTAACTAAGCATGGAGTTTGATCGCCACCCTTACACAAACAGTACAACGTTACTGCGTAGCTGTCGAGACTTGGGTCTTCCCAATGCTTGTCTGGAGATTGAAGGAGTGATTCTGCGTTCCAGCGCTCCCGGCGGGGAGCAGCGCTCGCAGGAGAGCAAAAGTTGGGAAATCACAAGCACGGACCACTATTTCCCCCAAGATGCACTCCCTCCGAGCACTGGAGCATTGGGTCATCACTTAACTCAAAAATATTACATAAAAACCCACTGATTAGGTGGGTGATATTTATGGCTCATTTCTGTAGAAGTCCTTTGATAATCTTATGCGTATCCCCTTATAAATCTGATATTTCTAAAAGCTACCACATCAGATATACTAGAAAATATATTTTGATTAACATTTATTTTAACGATTTTAAATTAGAGGAAGGAAAAGTGAATCTTACTTGTGAGCTGCTGAAATTCAGGACTGTCGGGGCTGGTATTTTCAGTTAAATCTCGCAGCAAATGTTTGTACCTGAAATAAAATTTGATGTATTTTATTTAAACGCTATTATTTTAACTAACAAGGAAAATTTTTTTAACGAGTGGTCGACAACAAAAAAAATAACGACACAAACATTCACCAGGGAGCTCATTGCATGTTTGCGTTCAAGAGAACGATAAACAGGGAGATGATCTAGAAGCAACTGAGTCACTTGGACTGGATGCGGAAGTGAAAAGGCTACTTTTGTCCTGGGGGCGAGTTTAGCATTCCCGGGGTGGGGGGGGAAAGAGAAGAGAACTGGGAGGGGAAGGCTCCTTCCTCTCCTCCCCCAGAAGCTGGCACTCAAAAATGAGTCTAAACAATGGTTCGGAAGAGAACTAAATCTGTAGAATTGACAGACAAAGAGGTGCCTATTTCAACAATGAGAAGGCTTTTCCTTTTATAACACGCTATCTAAACAATTACAATCACCATTTATACTCATCAGCCTCCATCTCTAGTTTACTGTTCCCGTCCCTTTAAACTAATATTTCCTCCCGAGGATTTTAGGTAGATGGTTGAAAATTGCTTCAGTAGGGGAGTCGCATAAACAGCGGGAAACTTCAAGTCTCCCGAGTTTCCCTGTCAGCACATATCATAGGTTACCTCAGACCTGTTAAAACTGTTCCAATTACGCCGCTATGTGCTTCTGGGAAAGCAGCTTTTAAATAGATTATAATTAGTTCAGCCCCTTCTTATTTCACTTGCTTCCACGTAACCAATCTTGAACTGGTAGGACAGGTAAAAAGATTCAAAAGGTGCCTCTCGTTACAATCAATACTGCGCCTGTGATGTCAACGGGAAACCGATTTTGCTGTAAGCCAAAAAGAAATGAGCTCACAGTAGGCGAGCACTAGCTGCAGCTTTCACCTGAAAACAATGATGGGAATTCAGCCCCTTCTCCCCGATTTCTCTCTCCTCCTAACCCAAAGGTGCCAACTCATTCTGACACGGGTGCAGGTAGACCTACAACACAAGTGGCCAATCTTCTTTAGTGCGCCTGGTCTGTGTGTATTCAACCACATCCCATCCCCACAGGGGACATCACATCCAAGGCTGATCTGTTGTCCTCACTCGTACACTTCCCAGAAGGGCCGGAAGGAGGGGTTGGGTGGAGAGAGGGAGGTTTACACTGGATAGGGACCAAAAGCAGACACAGTGATACATTTCCCCTTTGCATTTAACATGCATTTAGACACTTCTTACAAACAAAATGTTGTGATGAATTTTTAAAAATCCTCTGTATTGATGAATTTCTGCTGTTTTAAAATACTAAGAAATCTGAAAATTAAAAAAAGGATTTAAAATGTAGATTTTTACATGCAGAGTATAAAGCAAAAGCCATTTCCTCTTCAAAGTGTACAGCCAGTTATGCCTCTGAATTTAATGCACAGGCACCAATGCAGCTTTCTACAGGTTAGTCTTTCATGAAACAAAGCACTGGATATGTATAAATACCAACAGGTATTAATGATCACAAGATGGCTACAGATGAGGAAGGTTATTCTACCCACACTATTTCATCCACTCAAAAATTTCCTAAAGTTCTCCTACTGCAGCATCCAATTGTTTCTTAAAAGGTTCAAGCATTTTTGCCTCCAGTACTCTCTCGAAGTCTATCCCATATATTGATGACTGATGAGAATAGAGTACACTAGGTGTGAAGGAGTACTTTCCTGTTATCAGTCCTCGATCCACCTTTCATTAGTTTGAATCTATGTCCCATTGCCTTACTCTCACTATTTAACTTAAAGTAATGGTCTGGATTTACGATTTTCATCCCTTTAACTATCTTGTATGCCTCGATAAGATCACCTCTCAGATGGCTCCTCTCCAGGCTGAAAAGCCCAAGTCTCTCCAACCTTTTCTCATAACTCAGATCTTTGACACTGGTGATCAGCCTCATGACCCTTCTCTGCACTGGACCTAGTGCTTGAATGTCTCCCATGTGTCTCAGCGACTAGAACAGGACACAGTACTCAATACGTGGTCTGATCAGAGTACAATACAGTTTGATCATGACTTCCTCTGTATTCTACTGTTTCAGCTATGTAATTCAATAGCCTGTTGGCTTTGCTGATTGCTGCTCTGCATTGGTTGGACATGTTCAGCGTCAAGTCTACTAAGACACCTAGGTCTCTTTCAGCCTCATTGTAAACTATTTCAACACCGTTCATGGAGTGCATGATAAAGGTGCGCAAACAGAAATATTTCCAAACTGATAAAAACAGCCCAAGAAATAGTAATTGTTTTAAATACATTGCCAGAGGGAACCCCACAGCAAACCTAAATGACAGTAATGAGAGGCAAATATGACAAACGTACTTATAGTTTTAAGATGTGACATTCTGATACCAACAGGTTACTCATCAGTGCTCATGTTTTTAATTAAAATAAACACAACCACATACTACTGTGGAATATCTAATTTGTGGTCATTGTTAATGATGGAATGGAAACGTAATATATTCACAATGAAGAAGGTAACCAGCATTTTAAATATCTTGTGTCAATTGGAAAGAAATGTAACTAAAAGAAATCTCCACAGCATGGGGAGGGAGGGTGTTAGAAGGAAGAGGGTCTAGCAGCTTTGGGAGGAAGTCTTCCAGGGCACGTAGGGAAGGAGTCTCTGGGCCTTTGGTGGGGGGGCGTGGGGGTGCTTGGGGCATTAGGGAGAGTGTTGCTGGAACTGTATGGAATAGCAGGAAAGATTACCAGACTGCTAAAGGAGATCCAGGAGGGAACACCAGCAAGAGAATGAGGAATGCCAGTATTGTCCCAAATAAATATATGAGTCATCAGGGCTAAATCAGCTGATCCTCCTTATTCAATAATGTCACGGACCATATTAAGAGTGAGGTAATGGAAAGCAGAGATACTGGAGGTGGTGAGGCAGGTCCTGCAGTCACTGAATCCTGAACAGAAACAGTGGGAGACCGCATCGGCCCCACTAAGACTTTATATGCAGAATAGCTGGGTCGAACAGAAAGCCCTTTTCTGTAATTTGCTCACTGCAATAAATGTGCACTATGTTCAGTTGAAAATGTCAAACCATGACACATAGGTTATAAACCATTCAACAGGTTTATTAAAAGCAAAAACTGAACAAGAGCAGACAGCCAAATCAGCAGGTTGCACTTGGTTACAGAACTTTAAAATTACACTCTCTCCAAAAACAAAAAGTGGTGCATCCTTTATTAACTCTCCTAATACCACTGAAACTGAACAAGGTTCAAAGAATTAATAATACAAACAAAGAATGGATTTATATTAGGACTTAGGACATCTGTAAGCACTTCACAGCCAATGCAGTACTTTTAAAGTGCACGCACTGCTGTAACATAGGAAAAGGCAGCACTCAATTTGTGCACAGCAAGGTCCCACAAACAGCAATGAGATAGATAACCTGTTTTAGTGCTGCTGGTTGAGGGATAAATGTTAACCAGGACACCGAGAGAACTCTCCTGCTGTTGATCGTTGGATCAGTGTAGAAGTCAACAGGAGAGAGGCCACAGTGGGATGGGGAATTGAAGGAGTAAGCGACAGGGATCTCAGGTCACATTTACAGACAGAGCAGAGGTGTTTGGTAAAGTAGTCACGTAATCTACATTTAGTTGCCCCAAAGTAGAGAATGCAGTACAATTGGTTGGAGGAAGTATATCCAAATCATTGTCTTACCCGGGAACAGCGTTTATAACCCAGGACAGTAGTGTAGGGAAAAGTAAATGGACAGGTGAAGTATCTCCTACAGTTGCACGAGAAGAGACTGGAGGAAAGAGAGCAGGTAGTAGGGATGGTAGAAGAGTGAGCCAGGGTGTTACTGAGTGAACTGTCCCTTTGGAAAGCGGGGAGGGGAGAGGAAGCGGAGTTTGGCAGTGCAATCATATTGGACGTGACAGAAATGGCTGAAGATAATCTGGCCATTGCAGAGGCTGGTTGGGTGGAGGGTGAGGACAAGAGAGAGCCTATCACGGTTGTGAAATGGAGGAGAAGGGGTGAGGGCAGAAGCTTGAGAATTGAGCGGAGTGGAATCCTTGGCTGAGGAAAAAGTAGGACATTTCAGAAGCTCCAGTGTGCATCAGAGCAATGGTAACGGAGACAGAATAACTAAGAGAAAGGAATAGAGACCATACAGGAAGCAGAGTGAGAAGAAGCATAATCCAGATAATTGTGGGTATTGGTGGGCTTGTAATAGTTGTCAGTCGAAAGCCCATCCCCAAAGATGAAAGAAAAAAGGGATGGAAATTTTCACCTTGAACAACTCTTAATTCCACTCACTACCTATAGATAAAAGGTGGTGTTAATGGGAACCTACATGATCCCAAGATATGCCCGCCTTTCTGTAGGACACGTTGAATGCTCTTTGTTCCAGTCCTATTCAGGTCCTTCCCTGACCTTTTTTTCTATTCCATTGATGATCGTGTTGGTGCTGCCTCTTGCTCGCACCCTAATCTAGAGAATTTGTTAACCACGCTTTACCATCTCGGGCTCTTCCGTTCACTTCCTGGACTTTTCTCTCTATTGTTGGGGTTGGGCTTTCCATTGACATTTATTACAAGCCCACAGACAAAGGGTCTACTCCTGGAATGTGAACTTACCTATTCTTTCCAGACGCTGACTGACCTGCTGAATGTTTCCTGAATTTTCTGTTTGTTTCAGATCTCCAATGCTTGCTCTTTTTTTGTTGCTTTTTGCACACAATAAGAATGCTGCTTCATTGCACCTTGTTGGGTTTTCAGAGTCAATAAAACGTGGAGTCTCCTAGCTGAGGTATTTGTAGGATCATCGATCTTAGCCCGAGAGATACCGTAAAGAAAAGTAATACACCATGGGAAAGAGAGTCTATTTCTGCCACTAACAACCGTAGTTCGGAAAGGTTACAAAAAGTGAAGAAAGCGGACATTGATGGTGAGGAGATGGAAATGGGAGATGAGTTGATCTACTGGAATGCCCAAAGGGTGAGGTGAGAAAGAGTAAAGATGCCTTGATCCAACTGAAGAAGATTCACAGTCTGACACTAATGCATGGCACTAAGGTCTGGACCCGGATTTATGCAAAGGAGCTGGTTGACTTTGGAATGCATTGTGCAAGGAGACTGTTGGAGATGAGCATGGAGGGCATGAAGTAATGAGAAGGATTGGCCTCTATCCAATAATAGAATATTTTGCAGCAAGATGGCTGCCCTGGACAAAATAGGTATGCTGCATGACTAAAGATAAGCATTCTTTCAAAGGCGATATTTTGGGATCCTTTTGAAAAACAACCCAGAACTGAGCTAGTGGTACTCTTCAGAAGACATGAATGGAAGAGTACTACAGGCGAACAGCTATTGGAGCCGCTGAAGAGAAAAGAACACAATGATGAGGTCATGTGGTGTTGATGGCCAGCCTGGTTAAACCTTCTAAGCCCAATTTCAAATACAATAATCTGTACATCATTCAATCCTGTGCAATCTATTCTTTTTGTGAAATATTTGCAGGACCATTCTTCAGATAATGCAATCAAAAACATCGTCAAATATCATTTGAAACTATTATTGGGAAGAGTTTAAGCAAAGGATGCACCAAAACCCTTGCAATTTTTTTCACCAATTATTCCAGCAGGAAGAACAGCAGTGGGATTGAACACGACCTTCATATATTTGTGTGAAATCTTAAGATCTCCGTAGATTAACAATTTAATAGCTTTTGAGGGTGCTTTGAATTTCCAGATTAATTTGGATTACTGGCATTGTTGGGGACACTGCAAAGAGTGGCCAAAGTGATATCATGGTGGTTCCAATTGAGGGGTGAATGTGGGCTGGGACACCAGGTAGAACTTCCTGTTGTTCTTTGAACAGTGCCAGCTGAAACAGGCAGATGGAGCCTCAGGTTAACGTTTCCTCTGAAGGATGGCACTTCTGACGACGCAACACCCCCCTTAATACTGCACTGGAGTATCAGCCCAGATCAGGTGACCAAGGCTTGGCGCAGCCTCGGAGGTGAAAGCTTTACCAGCTGAGCCAAGCTGTACCTTAATGCAAGCGGGACGCCATAAAAACTCCAACATGACAAGAAAATTCACCAGTTAAACAATACATGATTCAATCTAGAATGACTCCTGTAAAATGTTTAACTATTTGGAGTTACCAAACAATTACCGACAAATCTGGCTCTCTTCAGCATGTACGCAATGGGAATCTAATTAGTACACATTCAACTAGACCAAACAATCCCTGTTGTAGGCATTCCAGGAGGAACAGTATAATGAAAACATAACAGTCTTGACATACAGGTCTGCTTAACAGTAACCAGTCTACGATTTGCTTCTCATATAATTAGTGTATTTTGTTATTGTCTGATGGATATTTTCTGGTAATAAAGGGCAGCGTAAGGCAAATTCCAACTCCTCTGGGCCTAATATGCCAATGGTGCACGACTGTCACTGTGGGAGTCTGTCAAATGCGGAGTGCTCCACTGTGCAGGTCCTCTCCGAACAGTGGTAGCAGCTGGCTCCAGCATATGCTTCTACGAGCAGGAGCTTCCCAAGACCTGCTGCTTTCATCACTGCGGAGATTAATTACTGCAGACTGGTGTCAGTTGCAGGCAGGCTGGGCCTAAGGGAGAATCCCACACTATATACACCATGACAGCAGACATAATGTGTCCTGTCATTTGCAAGTCCAGCACTTACTTTTCTTTTTAAAGCTATTTAAAGGCGAACCAAAAATATTGCAGGTCTATTATTTCGCAAAAGTGTCAATATGGTTTGACGCAATAAATATTTTAAACTTAAAATACACAGAACGTTTTGCAAAAAACTACAGGATCGATAATTCTAGTTTGAGTAAAATGAAAATGCCTGGTTCACCATACTGTATTAGTGAAATGTGCACAGGTCCAGAGTGTGTATGAAGTAAAAAGATGTTTTTGACATGAAATTAATAAATGTATTGATTATATACACTTAATGGTTAGTCAGATAGATTATGTGGGTTTGAATCTAGTGCAGACTGACAATGGGAATCCACAAGTCCACAAAAAAAACATAAAACGTCGGATTCCAGGTGTACTCAAAATTCATCCTCTAATCTTCTATTATTTTATACAACACACAGACGAGCCCAAAGACAAATTTTCTTCTTCCCAATTTCAGTGCTGAAAAATGGTTCATGGCATGTCATAGGAAAATGAATCAGAGGATGGAACAATCCTGAAAAGCAACAAGTAACTATCACGAGCCCAAGAGAACAATTGGTGCAGAGTTTATAGAAGGGAGCTGTACAAATGAAGGTGATATTTACTGCTATGTTCTTTTCAGACAACGAGGTAAAACTCAGTATCAGAGATGATCTTATTTTGGGACATGCTTTCAAGCCTTGTTTGGTTATATTGGTATTCGCCCCCAAAAATGCATCTAGCTTCCTGCTGGCAAGTTAATTCATCCAATGGCATAAGTTAGTTGAACAAAATCAAGTTGACTGCTTTAACAATTGGAAATGACCACATGAATTATGCAAATTAGCACAACGTAAACAGGTTGAATGATGAAAGTCAGTATGTGGCAGCTACAGAGCAACGGAAAGAACTTGCATTTATGTAGTGCCTTTAAAATAGAAAAACACCTCAAAATACTTCAGAGGCGTAATAAGACAAATATGGACACTGAGCCAAAGGAGAAGATATTAGGAGGGATGACCAAAAGCTTGGTCAAATGGGTGGGTTTTAGGGAACGCCTTAAAGGATGACTGGGAGGTGGAGGCGCAGAGAGGTTTATGGAGGGATTGCCAAAGCGTGGGGCCTAGGCGGCTGAAGGCATGGCCGCCAATGGTGGGGTGAAGGGAGAGAGCAGGAGATGCCAAGAGCACTGCACAAAACGCATCAATGGTCTTAAACCTGTTGAGAATGAAAATAGCAACTATTAAGAAACAAACCTGTTTTTAAAAAAAAACTAACGAGAGAAAAAAAAACTAGCTACTTCCCCCCAATCATCTGAATGATAGGAACCTTTTTTGGCACTTCAAACTCTAGTACGTTATACATCCCTGCTAATTTAGATTAATAATTTTATTAAAAACTGTGGGTGAATGCAAGACTGTAGAGCCCCTTTAATAAAACAGCACCATGTAGACAGGAACCAGATTCCAGAACCATTTCTGATCAATACAGTCCAATAACGTTGTAAAAGGCATACAGCTTCCACCCTACGCTATCTATTCCCAAACTTATCCATAAATTATCTATCTCGTCTTCCAATCACTCCAAACAACTTCTCAGAGTTGCTCAACTGAACATAAGAAATAGGAGGAGTCAACTATACGGCCCCTCGAGCTTCCTCCACCATTCAGTAAGATCATGGCTGATCTTCGACCTCAACTCCACTTTCCTGCCCGTTCCCAATATCCCTTCATTCCCCTAGAGCCCAAAAATCTGTCTCTCAGTCTTGAATATATTCAACAACTCAGCATCCACAGCACTCTGGGGTAGAGAATTCCTAAGATTCACAACCCTCTGAGTGAAGAAGTTCCTCCTCATTTCAGTTTTAAATGGCCGACCCCTTATCCTGAGACTATGCCCCCTAGTTCTAGACTCTCCAGCCAGGGGAAACCACCTCTCAGCATGTATCCTGTCAAGCTCCCTCAGAATCTTGTACGTTTCAATGAGATCACCTCTCATTCTTCTAAACTCCAGAGTGTATAGCCCCATTCTTCTCAACCTCGCCTCAGAGGACAACCCTCCCACCCCAGGAATTAATCTAGTGAACCTTCGTTGCACCGCCTCTAAGGCAAGTATATCCTTCCTTAGATAAGGAGACCAAAACTGTACACAGTACTCCAGGTGTGGTCTCACCAAAGCCCTGTACAATTGTAGTAAGACTTCCTTACTTTTATACTCCAAGCCCCTTGCAATAAAAGGCCAACATTCCATTTGCTTTCCTAATTGCTTGCTGTACCTGCGTGCTAACTTTTTGTGTTTCTTGTACAAGGACACCCAAGTCTCTCTGAACACCAACATTTAATAGTTTCTCACCACTTAAAAAATATTCTGTTTTTCTATTCTTCCTACCAAAGTGAATAACCTCACATTTCCCCACATTATACTCCATCTGCCACCTTCTTGCTTGCTCACTTAACCTGTCAATATCCCTTTGCAGCCTCTGTGTCCTCCTCACAGCTTACTTTCCCACCTAGCTTTGTATCGTTAGCAAACTTGGATACATCACACTCGGTCCCTTCATCTAACTCATTAATATAGATTGTAAATAGCTGAGGCCCAAGCACCGATCCTTGCAGCACCCCACTAGTTATAGCCTGCCAGCCTGAAAATGACCCGTTTATCCCAACTCTCTGTTTTCTGTCCATTAGCCAATTCTTTATCCATGCTAATATGTTATCCCCAACCTCATGTGTACTTATCTTGTGTATCAACCTTTTATGTGGCACCTCATCGAATGCCTTTTGAAAATCCAAATACATGAACATCCACCGGTTCCCCTTTATCTACCCTGCTAGTTACATCCTCAAAAAATTCTAATAAATTTGTCAAACACAATTTCCCTTTCATAAAACCTTGTTGACTCTGCCTAATCATATTATGATTTTCTAAGTGTCATGTTACCATTTCCTTAATAATGGATTCCAGCATTTTCCCGACTACTGATGTCAGGCTAACTGGCCTTTAGTTCCCTGTTTTCTCTCTCCCTCCTTTCTGGAATTGTGGTGTTACATTTGTTACCTTCCAGTCTGCTGGGACCGTTCTAGAGTCTAGGGAATTTTGGAAGATCATAACCAATGCGCCCATCTCTTTTAGAGCCCTCGGATGTAGGCCATCAGGCTCAGGAGATTTATCAGCTTTTAGTCCTATTAGTTTCTCAAGTATTTTTTCTCTACTGATATTAATTACTTTAAATTCCACACTCTCATTAGGCCCTTGGTTCCCCAATATTCCTGGTATGTTTTTTGTGCCTTCTTCTGTGAAGACAGATAGAAAATGTTTGTTTAACGCATCTGCCATTTCCTGATTCCCCATTATAATTTCTCCTGTCTCAGCCTCTAAGAGACCAACGTTTACTTTTGCCACTCTCTTCCTTTTTTCATACTTGTAGAAGCTCTTACAATCCGTTTTCATATTTATAACATCACTCTCCCACCTCACCACCTCACCACCCCCCGATTCCCCTGCAAGTACATTCTTCATAGGTTGGGCTGGGTCACTTGAGCAGCGTGTGCAAGAAAGCCTATGCTCAGAGGCCTCATTATTCCCCAGGCTGGCTGTCTTTGTACACGTACAAGAAATTAAGATGCCGAAGAGTTCCCAGAACCTAATGAGCCCCAAGTGTACCCAAGCCCTGCTCCCTCCTCCACCTCATTGATCCAGGCTGGATGGTGCCTCCTTTGGGAGCCTCAGATTCCAGTCCTACTCTTCCAAGTCTCCTGATGCTTCTCAGTTGTTCCAGGTGGCGAGAAAGAGAGAGAACGCGAGCGCGCATTAGTGCGCATGCAAGTTAAAAATTAAATATGGATAACCAGCAGACAGATAGCTACATATAGAGTGCCACAATTTAAAAAAAAAACTTATCTGTATGCAATGTCAGAGAAGATTGTTTAGCATTGAATAGTTTATCATATTCATTCTATAACAAGCTTGCCAACAACAGAAAGAAGTTTTGGAAATCAAGTTGATAATGTTCAATGTCCATATTCAGCTCTTCTCCATCAAATTAACAACTGGAACAGCTGCATTGCAAAAACATTGTTAATTGGAGTAAATTATTAAAAACCCTGCCTCCATTTCTCTACAGACGATCTTTCTATGTCCAGATCATTGAAGCTGGTAGCAGAAGAAGCCATCCTTTTGGATAAGATGATAGAAGATGAATCTGACTGTTACGATACAATTGGCAAAAGATACAGACCCAAGCCCCTCGGGACACGGAATCTGAGATCTCCTCTACAAGCTTGTCCTGCCAACTGTCAGGTGGAATTCGAGCCCTTGGCGGTAACTTTTCAGACTGATAGATTGCACCATGCAAGCCAGCAAGTTCATTAAAAAGGAGACAAAACAAATCAGCCACATTTTCAGTGCCTGAGATTCCAGAGCTATGCCTATGCATGTGTTAGGCATGGGGACAAGTGTTGGCATATCACCTCCCTGGCTATATGCCCACAGCATGCAGGAGGGAGGCATGCTCCAGCATCTGCAGGCACTGACAATGCCTTGGAATCCATGCAGCTTGGTCTCAAGGTGGACACTAAGATGGCAATACTGTTATTATATGAAGCAGTTTGCCTGTCCACAGTTGGCAAGCACTGGGTAGAAGCTAACAAGCTCCATCCTCACAGCTGCAGGATACAGCCATTCAGAGTTCCATCAAAACCCCTGAAGAATGGTTTGGAGGGGCAGGCAAAACAAAAAAAAAAATCTAGCTCCTTTGCAGCAGATGTGCCATCAAATCCAGCCTGTAACTTACTGAAAGATCCTTCAAGTGATTGCCAGGTTTGGAAGGAACAGTCACCCCAGTGTAAACTCTGCATTTGGGCAAATGTGCACAGTTTTAGAAAAATATTTGCTTTCAAATGTATTCGATTCCAAAGGCATGGATGAGGGTTTCAGCAGCAGGTGCAAGTAGGCGGTCTTTGTGATGGTGAGGATGTGTGGTTGGAAACTCAGCTCACAGTCGATTAGGACACCTAGGTTCTGAATTCGGCTGGGTTCAGCCTGAGACAGTGGCTGGGAGAGGATTCAGAGTCGGAGTCAGCAGCGAAGAAAATGAGATCTGTGGCAGGGAACAATGACGATGGCCTCGGTCTTCCCAATGTCTAGCTGCAACAAGTTAAGACCCAACAAGAGTGGACATAGACAGGCAGTTTGAGAGCACAGTGACCGTGGAGGGGTTGTAAGGTGGTGGAGAGGTGGAGCTGGGTGACATCAGCCGATATGTGGAAACTAACTCAGCCAATGGATGATGTTATTAAGGGGCAACAACTTGCATTTGTTGCATTTTTACCTTTAACGTAGTAGAACGTCCCAAGGCACTTCATAGGAATGTTATAGACAAAATTTTACACCAAGCTACATAAGGAGACAGCTTGGTCACAGAGGTAGATTTTAAAGAGCGTCAAAGGAGAAGAGAGAGAGAGGTTTAAGAAGGGTTTCAGCAGATGAGCTGAGGCAGGGGAAGATTCAAGCAATATTACGGAGGTGGAAGTAGGCTGCCTTGGTGATGGAGGGGATACGGGGTCAGACAGGATGTAGTTCAGGAAGTGGAAGGGGCTGGTGATGAATCCTTGGGAGATTCTGGAGGCAACGGTGAGGGGGTGGGAAGAGAAGGCATTGTTAGAGATGCTCTGGTTGTGATCAGATTTTTTTTCCCCATAAAACTGATGCAGAGGTATCCTGGTACTTAGTCTAGCTACCTTGTATATTCATATTAGTTTAAATAATAATCAAGTGGGGTTAGGAAGAATTTACATAGCACCTTTTCATGTGCCCAGGACGTCGCAAAAATTGGTTTTGAAGTGTTATGTAGGCAAACATAAACAGACTGTCATTTTGTCCAATTTTTTTTTTACTTTTGCTGTGTTCTCACAACAGTGCAGACTGGACAATGCGATGCCAATGGTTTGTTACGCTAATCAAACATAATCTATCACTTTAGTTTCAAAATCATTTTATGTTGCAAATTTTGTTGTCATTATTCATCAAAAGGGTTGGCTAAAGTAAAATTTAGTTGGAAATGGGCTTCTAAAATTGAAAATGATGCATTTATGTAGCACCTTTTGCATCCTTACGTTATCCCAAAGAGCTTCAATTCCAATTAATTTCTTTTGAAGTGTAATTAATGTTATGTAGTCAAATGCAGCAGCCGATTTGTGCACAGCAAGGTACACAAACAGCAAATGAGATTAATGACCAGCAAGTTTACCTTGGTGATGATGGTTGATGGATAAATATTGGCCAAGACCCCAGGAGAACTTCACTTCTATCCTTCATGAAGATCCTGTATGTCCTTGGTTTAATGTCTCATCCCTCAATATGGCACTGAAGTGTCAGCCTAGATAATGTGTTCAAATCCTGGAGTGGGACTAGAGTCCATTACCTTCTGACACAGAGGCGAGAGTGCTACTACTGAGCCAAGCTGACGGTGTGGTGTTAATGGTTTCAAAAGTTGAAAAATGACAGGAAAGCGAGTATTACTACAGCCTGCCCCTATTAATTCTCTGAAAGTAGAGCTTTTATTTCACACAATGTAAGCAACTACTGCTGTATTAAACCCTCCTCAGAAGATGTGGACTTGCAGTAGTATCGGCAAAAGTGGCGATAGTTTCACTATAGGTATCCTTTCTTAAGCGATTACTGAGTGGGAAAATTCTGCCTTGTATAATTATACAGGAGAAGGTACTGTACTACTAACTGATCAACTGCTTATCATTTACATCAAATTGTTAATCCTCATGGGTGTATTCATCAAGAATGGATGTCTACATTGCTCCTGGTACAAAAGCCGACTGAAAGAAAAGCACTTAAAATTGAAACGTCAAAAATTCTAACTAACAGATCTAACGGAGGGATTTCAAGATTGTTATCTAATCTCATAACGATTTATAAGTCATTTGATCATTGCTCTCATAGTGGATGATGTTCTGTGAGCTCCTTCAATTAGATTACTGCCTTGTAACACATTGCCAGAAGTCCTGCACACACGTGCATAATATACAAATATACACAACACACACGCACATAGATCAGTGAGCTTGCTAAATCTCCGTCAACCACCATGCAATAAAACTAGTTAATATCCTTTTGTCAACATCAAAAGGCATTAAAACACGTCCCACACATCAAGGACATTGTGCCGACAGTTGCAGCAGGCAACAAAAAGCCAACAAAAATCTAATTTGTAAATAACTAACCGTATTTATTATAAAAATAACCTCTTAGGGAGAGAGCTTCAATCTACTGTACAATTATTATGAACTGTTCAAGCTTCACTGACATCAGAACCCTTCATCATTACAGCCCTGAAACTTACTCTTGGTATCAATTATATATAAATGCCACTTTGTTACTGTGCAAAAAAAAACCAATACATTAACACTGGTTTATGTAAAAAAAAACTTAGTGTCTCTGAAATGCAAACTAATTCCTAAATGCATCTCCTAGCAGTGTTAAAATTATACCAATAGCAACGAAGACTTGCTTATGTTTATGCTCCCATCGTCCCAAGAAAATCCAAGTGTTTTATCTCCAGGATTAAAAGGCCACAAGATGTTTTTTTTAAAGTTTAATTACATTTCCTGAAATAGATCAAGAAACACTGCTGGGAGCAGCTTTTGAGCAAATTTACTTTTATCGGCATTAAACTTTAGGAATTCTGCTTGAAAATCAAAAATAATTCTCCAGTATTCAAATATTCATTTTATACAATATAATAATCTGAGGTCTCTGAGAATAGCATTAGAAAAAAAAATAAAATGTCAAATTATAAATGACAGTATACAATATCAGAAGGAAAATGTAGCTCCCTGGTAAAAACAACACCCTTTCTTCTTAACCTGAATATTACAACCCCCTATGGAGTATGAGAGTGAACCATAAAATTTGTTAAGACCTAACAACTTGTATTCATGAGGAGAGACTAAATAACCAAAGGGAAAAGACTTATTTTGATTTATTGGAAAATTCACCTGGTCAAAAAAAAAAGTTACCGCAGACAAAAAGCACCAGTAAGAAATTCCTTCAATAATGCAACAGTAAGCGGGCAGCCAGAGAATTGGTGAGAACCCTAAAAGATGTTAACAGAGCTGAAACATAGAATCAGCACAAGATAGTAAAAATTAAATGATTATTTCCTCCAATTAATAACGAATGAAAACGAGCCAAATGCCGGTCTTTAACAACAATAATCTGTGAAATTAATGACAGATAGAAATACTAGGCTGTGTGAAAAATGCTCAGCTCTAAGCTCTAAGGGTGACAAAGGGTGAGGTTTGTGGAACAATGATGGTTATCACAAGCGACCTAATGAAAACTGAGGCACCAGCAGTTGGGAATCATTCTGATGTGGTTCCCATTTTTCAGAACATACACGCACACAGACAAACACAGACAGAGAGCGACACACCCACACGCGCGCACAGCCCCAGCCATACACACACACACACACCCCCAGCCGCGCGCGCGCGCACACACACACACACACACACACCCCCCCCACCCCCAGCCACGCGCGCGCACACACACGCACACCCCCCGCCACGCGCGTGCAAACACGCACAGCCCCAGCCACGCGCGCGCACACACGCACACCCCCCAGCCACGCGCGCGCACACACACGCACACCCCCCGCCACGCGCGCGCACACACGCACACCCCCCGCCACGCGCGCGCACACACGCACACCCCCCAGCCACGCGCGCGCACACACGCACACCCCCCAGCCACGCGCGCGCACACACGCACACCCCCCAGCCACGCGCGCGCACACACGCACACCCCCCCGCCACGCGCGCGCACACACGCACAGCCCCAGCCACGCGCGCGCACACACGCACACCCCCCAGCCTCGCGCGCGCACACACACACGCACACCCCCCGCCACGCGCGCGCACACACGCACAGCCCCAGCCACGCACACACACAGCCCCAGCCGCGCGCGCGCACACACGCACAGCCCCAGCCGCGCGCGCGCGCGCACACACCGACAGCCCCAGCCGCGCGCGCGCACACAGCCCCAGCCGCGCGCGCGCACACAGCCCCAGCCGCGCGCGCGCACACAGCCCCAGCCTCGCGCGCGCACACAGCCCCAGCCGCGCGCGCACACACAGCCCCAGCCGCGCGCGCACACACAGCCCCAGCCGCGCGCGCACACACAGCCCCAGCCGCGCGCGCACACACACACACACAGCCCCAGCCGCGCGCGCGCACACAGCCCCAGCACTACCATCGCCGAATCCCCCACCATCAACATCCTGGGGGTCACCATTGACCAGAAACTTAACTGGACCAACCACGTGAACACTGTGGCTACTAGAACAGGTCGAAGGCTGGTTATTCTGCAGCAAGTGACTCACCTCCTGACTCTCCAAAGCCTCTCCATCACCTACAAGTCACAAGGTCAGAAATGTGATGGAAGACTCGCCATTTGCTTGGATGGATGCAACCGCTAAAACACTCCAAAGGCTCGACACCATCCAAGACAAATATGACCACTTGACTGGCAGCCCATCCACCACCTCAACCATCCACTCCCTCCATCACCAGTGCACCGTGGCTGCAGTGTGTACTATCTACAGGATGCACTGCAGCAACTCACCGGGTCATGAAATTGGTAATTAGGCAATAACTCAAGATCATATGTCATTTGTGACTAAAAGTGTTAAAATATAGCCAACAAACCGGGCAACACAAACTGAAGAGTGAACGATTCAAAATCAATCGACTAGATCCATCTAGGCAAGTGTGGCTTCATCTGTTCAGCCCTAATGACCAGGTGAATGAGCAAGGTCGGACTACTTTTATTTCATTTGCCACCAAAAAATTAAATTTGCAAATTTCCACGGTCCTGTACTGAAATGGTATCAAATAGTATCATAATGGTTTGTGTGTGTATTGAAAGAGGTGATGGAGAAATTAGTACCAAAACCAAGATCCACTTACTGATGAACACGCTTGAGAGGCAGAGGGAGCAAATCCTCCAGTTTCAACCCCTGGAATTCTGGTCTAGACTCTTGGAGTTTCTTAAATCGTGCAAATCTTTTATTTTTCTTAATTTGTTCCTGGAACAGACCACACAAGTATATTAATGAAAAGGATGTTACAGACGTTGGTAGAATGTATTAATCTCAATGATCCCTTGCCCCACCAAGATATTTTGTAACATTTTACGATTTAAACTAATTGCACAGGGGCACATTATTATGCACAGGGATGATACTGAAGGTTGAAAAGGACAAACCAACCATTCTTTGTTACATCGGCCTAATTATGCAGCCCCATGTTCCAACAATTACATTTATGTAGACGCACTGTTAAAATCAATGTTACTTGTACAGCTACTCCTTAATCAATGAAATCAGTCAATTTACCGTGGTCACATCCTTCTTCTTAATTAAGACAGTGATATCTCTCTAGCTCAGGGTCTCAAAGAGATAAATAAGTACACAGGTTGGGAAATGTCAAAGAGGTGACTCCATGATTTTATTCCTACGAACTTTGAAGGAGCAAGACGGTGGCCTCATAATGAAGTGGGTGAAGGAAAGCCACACGGTCTTTCAAAGAACCAACTTAGAATTCATTAAGCAAAGAGCAGGTTGCACCAAAAGCTGACAGCAAAAGCTCTAATGAGCAAAGAATGCTTTCAACGTGTACATCCTTCAAAGTCTAAATTATGACGGTTGTGCCACTTATGCCAAATTTAATTAGACAGAGCACAGACCTCATTGGACAGTTAGTCTTTCCTTTAAAAAAAAAATCAATTTCAATATGGTGTCATCTCACTCTCATCTTCAGAATGGCAGTGATAGAATAAACTGTTTAAATTTTGCTCATAATGTTTATCTGTCTTTACAAACACACCCTTAATGACTCATAATCGCTGCAATACCTGTAGGACTTTGACAGCATGCTCCATGTTGTCTGTGTAAGTGGTATAAAGCTGGAGGTGAGGGCAGAAGTTGTCAAAGCCCAACCCAAACATTCCATCCTCAAGATTACTCAGCAACGTCCTGTGTAACATAAAAAAGTCCGCTACTGAGTGGCATGTCTCAAATTTTTTGAAAAACCCTGATAACGTGCATGCTCCATTCTTCATAGCAGAGTTTACTTTCTTAAAAGTGACAAATATAGGGCAAATTCACTGCTCAAGCACTGAAAGGAAGCATGGGTTGGAAAATCAGAGCTACAATGCTGTAGTCGCACTTTCAGCCCAAATTCCCTCGGAGTCACACGTAGGTCGGACCACTTGGGTTTTTACAATTTGCAGATGTCGTGGTCATTTTCTGAATTACCAGATTTATTAAATTAGATTCCACAACTTGCCGTGGAGAGGAAGTCGGGGTGGGGAAGGGGGGGGGGGGGGGGAAGGAAAGAGAGAGAGAGAGAGTGAGAGACCTAAGCAGGTTTCGAGGATTGATTTCCAAAGCCCATTGATAGAGTTAAACAACAGTTGCATGGAATTTTTGGAGGTTTGAGTATATATTCCTCTGACTCCAGCACTAACTTTAAGGCATCTATATAGGGATCGAAGAGTTCCAAAACTAACAGCATCCAATGAGTTTCTAAATGAATACCCTAAGGTATTGAGGAGAAAGGTCATTTAGTCTTTTGTCCATCGTCAGCCCATAGAAAATATCCTGGTAAAAGGCAAATCATAAATTGGAGTATCAACTTGGCTTAATCTGTAGCTCTCTTACACTGGAATCAGAAGATGGTGGGCTCAGCCTGTTCCAGGACTGAGTGCATAATCTAGGCTGATACCACAGTGAAGTAGTGAAAAAAGACGTACATTATTGGAGGTGTGATCTATTGATCAAGAGTTTAAACCAAAGCCCCATCTGTCTGTTCAAGTGGATGTAAAAGATCCCATATTAAGAGGAGCATGGAGTTCTCCTGGTGTCATGGCCAATATTCCTTCATCAACCAATAGCAACAAAAACACATTAACTGATTGTGCACCCCAGTTGCTGCTTTTGTGGGCCTTTGCTATATACAAACTGACCGTGTTTACCTATACAATTAACAGTGACTGCAATTAAAAGTAATCCGATGCTTCTGAAGCACGTTGGGATGTCCTGAAGACATAAGGTGCTATATTATCGCAAGTTCTTTCCTTTCAAGCAAAGCCAAGATGAAAACAACCAGGAAAAAACAAGTCGAACAACAAGTATTGTTTTACTGAGAAAGACAAATTAAAACTCAAACATACTGAAAAAATCTTGTACCTATTTATTGAATGGATG